>NW_010103531.1:98050-116069 GCF_000699245.1 Pterocles gutturalis | reverse complement strand
CCTACATAATCTTCATACTGAAAGACCAGACAGCCTTTGGGAATGCACTTGTGTTGATAATTAAAATCCCAAATGTATGAGATAAGCTGAGTGCAAAATGTCAAGCACTTTGTCATCTGAGAGCAAAAAGTCATAGAGCTGGTCTGTTTTATGGGTCCAAAAAGGAGGAAGGTCAGGACTGGTAAGAAAACCTAAAGAAAGATTATATTAGAGTCTGAACACATGCACGCTGGTTACAAGGAAAGCAAAAATTCTCTGTCTGTGCAGAAGTTTAGACCAGATAAAGGAAACACGTACAGCTCAGTTGTTCTAGTTTTCTTTTTGGGTTGTATCTGAGGGCCACACAAGGGTTTGCCTGAACATTCACACGTATAATCGAAGGTGTGTATATATATATATTTATTTTTTTTTTAATTTTGGATTGAACATCATTCGAAATTGTAGAAATACAGAAGAAAGTTCAGGATATTTGCAAATTTTCATGAGAGTAGGTGTTGATGCGGGTATATCATCATCAATCATAATTCTGCAGAGAGAAAGCGTGGATTGTGGTGAGGCACTCGGGATGCGCACTGAGACAGCTTCCACCTCGGGAGATCATCCCAAAAATGCCGATCAGTGTGGCTGAGGGGGGTTAAATACAATGTGACTCTGTTCCATCACGGGGTGGCTGCAGGGCCGCGAGCTGGCGTGGGAAAGTATGTCCACACTGAGCCAGCAGTCTGCTTGTGGAGCTTTGCAATAACACATCGGCGTTTGTTATTCTGCATATTTGGTGTTAAACTCTTTCATTAAATATCTTGTTCTCACACACACATCGTGTATAATATGTATATATGCATTTGTGCATAGGAACACTCAGAATGGGCCAAAGTCAGTATTTACTGCCTGACCCCATGTATCAGGATGTACTTGGAATGCACTAATAAAGCAAAAAAGACAAGCCCAGACTTTTTCTAAACATATTCTCTATTTTGAAAATTATATTCCTTCTCAAAATAAGTTTCACAAGAGACAAGGACTGAGCTTTTCAGCAAGAGTTTCTGCACTCTCATCTTGGCTCTGTCCTAGATACCCACTGTGGCCTTGAACCAGGCACGTACCCTCAGTGGCTCTATTTCTATCGGTAGATTAATATTTGTCTACATATCTCTTGGGGTATGGCTAGGATTAATTAATTCTTACTCTTTATTACTTGTTAACTGCCTGCAATGTGTGGGATGTAAAACACTTTGAAGACCAGAAGTGCCATTTCACAAATTAAACGGTGTAATGAATTGACTATTCCATATAGGTACAACTACCCTATATGGTTGGGAAAGATTCTGTGTGGGTCATAAACCCTACAGTGCCAACAGCTAAAGGATTTTCTTTTGGCACAAGATGCCACTGGACTGCGTGTTGTACAAGGAGGGCCAGAGCAGTGGGGTTTGTGGCCCAAGGAGTGCAGCATGTAGAAAAGCACTAAGGGGATCTACATTTGCATTTTCAGGGTTATTTCCTATATATTCCTAGATGTTAAAATTTTTTTGTACTCTTCCAGTTTTTCCCTCTAACTAGGATGTCACTGTTTGCTTGTAGTCAATGGTGGTGGTTTTTGCCATCACAAGATGATGCCATATGATAAATCCCTGTTCTCAGATGATTCATCTTTGCGTGGGAACTGGTATGAGATGCTGACAAATTGCACCAGTGCTGAAACTTCTGTCTCAGGCATCAACATTTTGATTTTCATCAGTGCTACCCAGGACTGTAGTATCAAAGTCATGTCTCTCTAAGTGGAAGTCTCCCCAGATTTCTTTCATCATCCTTTGACAGATGGGAAAGGGAGACACAAGAGATGAGGTTATTTGCCAAAGGTCCCACAGGAAGCAGAAGCAGGAAAGAACCGTGGAGTCCAAACGCTGTGTGATGCTGAGCCCATCTTCCTCCTCAGAGAGTCTGAAGAAATTTAGCAAGTTGCTATTTTCAGCTTTACTTCCACAGGGCTCTCTTCCTGAAAGCTAATGAGGCTGTAGCCTCATTTTCACAGGCGACATGATGGAGGTTTCCCTGCCCCCATATGATGCACAGCACTTACAGTTAGATGCGGTTTTGAGGAACGCCGGCTCCCATTCCAAAACTCCCACAAGTCATTTTTAGGCTGACTCCAAGCTAATACAATCTATCCCTTGGAAAGCCGTACCAAAGCGATGGTTATCAGCCTCCACCACCTAGACACTGCAAAGCTGTGTCAAAGCGATGTGAGACCGGGAAAGACATCTACTGCACAGAGGGGTAACCCCAGCAGACATCAGGACGTTCTGGCAATAAACAGAGTGAATGTCTGCCCAGTCCTGCCTGTGCCCCCCTCTGCCTTCAGCCAGTGCACATCCTTCCATGGATCTCCAGGAGCACACAGCCCACTCCCAGTGCCTTGGCACACATCTCTGCTGCAGGAAATGCTGGGATGGGAAGTTTGAACTTCTGAGGGAACTTCCATCGTTTGGAGAGTATATTGCTGTGAAGAGCAGGTTATGTTTCTCTCCCGACCTCTGCAAAGCCCAACGCCTGCTCCTGTGGACTGCTTTGGCAGGCTCCTTATGTCTTCTCTGTTAATAACAGAAGAATTGGTGATGCTTCCATTTTCTTTTATATGTTTCTGCAAAGCTCTGGTTTCTGTCCTCAGTTCCTGTAGAAAAGGTGTAACTGGAAAGGCTAAGCATCACTGTTTAATGAGCAGCATCACAGATGATGGCAGGAATCTCCAGGGGTGGTGAATTCTATTGCAAGAACCCACAAACTTCCCCCAAATATTCCTTGCTGGCAGTTTCACTTTGCGGGAGTCCCAGATGCCCAGAAGGCACCAGTGGCACTACCCTCTGCTGCCAGACAGTCTGGTGAGGAACGGCTCATGTTTTGCTGAGCATTTCAGCACCGACATTATTTTACAGGGACTGTGAAAAATATTTTCCTTTTTAACCTGAAAACCTTGAAAACTGATAGATTATTCAGTCCAGAGTTTAATCAGATATTTTTCCCTTCATTCACATCTTCAAAACCAGAACTTTGTGAAGTTATGTTTCTCAGACACCTAATTTCTGTGGAAAAAGACTTGCTCTAACTTCAGGCTATAGATGTATAAGAAATTCCACTGTAAGTTCCATTTCTTGCCTGCTCTGGAAATCAAGAATTTACAAATTCAGTTTTTTAACTGGATAGAGGGACCATATATCTTAAAATACTAGCTGTTGGCCAGTAGGTACCGTCCTGACAGGCACAGATGAAGGCAGCTGGCAAGTGAGCTGTCCACTTGCATTTTCAGTTTCATGACAGCTTTATTGCTGCTTCTCCCTTTAAACCTCCTTCTCATTTTTAATAAATTCTGAATTCTGCAAGCTGTTCTGAAAGCAGTTTTTTAACCTGCTGTCCCAAGCAGCTCCTGTCAACTTAAATTCTCTGAATCTTGTGATTTATATTTATTACTTTGTCACATCAGGGAGGTGTTTCTAATGGTCAAAATAGACATTAAAAAAAAAAAAAAATTAGCCTTGACTACTGAAGAAACAAAAGTGAAACGCTGCTTCCCTCCTGTGGTGACCGTCCTGATTGCACACCAGAAGACTACAGACAAAATAAACTGCATGTCTTAAGTGATTTATTGTTATTATTATTATTCTGATGACACGCAAAGAGTCTTGCTTTCTTGCTAATCTGCAGCTAAGCAGTCACTTGCATCCCGCTGTCATTGTTGCGGCGCTGGATTTAAGTTTTCTTTTTGAAGCTGAGCGGTGCTGTTGAAGCGCACGAAGTGCCAGCTCTTGCTAATCGGCTGCGACAGGGCCCATGAGAACCTTATCTCATTACGACCTGCTGATTGTGGACAAGTTCTCCTCTTCTTTCACCTGCGTTTGACTTGATTCTCTGCCTGGGTGGGTGCAGGAGTGTTATATGTTGGTGTGCTGAACAATGCCGTGGATTAGTGGTGGTGGGACAAGCAAGTGTGGACAAGGGCCCCCAGCCCACCTGCAAACCACTCTGATGCCGCAGGAGCTGTTTTACCGGCTGCTGAGTCTCTGAGCTGACACAGAAGGAGAGGGCACACAGCGGGTTATGTTATTACCATTTCTGTATTTGCTGCTGTTAGCAATATTGTATTAGTGTCTGGAGGGCTCACTCAGGATCCCGTAGCTCCACCTGAAAGGACACTGAGGTTTGAAAGGGAAGACATGGAGATGTAGGACATGGTTTACTGTAGAAAGGGAATGTGACAGGGGGAGTGATAAAAATATCTGTGGTCATGAGTAAGTGAGAGGCAGCAGGGCAAGAGATATCAATTTCCTTTTTTTCCTTTTTTGTCGTGCAAGAACAAAGGCATATGCTAGCAACGGTAACAGGGTAAGTCAGAGCTGGTTAAGGAACAATTGTTTTCATGGAGCATGTAACTGAGTAGCAGGTGGAAGAAATGCATAATACCCAGGACTGAAAAACTCACAGAGGTCCGTACCTGGAACTGGGGACACCTTTGGGGTGGCCTGGCTGATCTACACCCGCTGCAGGGCTGCCGGCACCTCCCCGGACACGGCTGGTGCGGAAAGGTGCTGCTGGAATGAGAGAGACCCCGGGTGCGACGCGGTGTCCCAACTGCGTGCTCTGCCACTCCATGGGCAGAGGGGTCTTGTGCGTGTCAGGAGGAAAGCACATCAGCGGCAGAGGCACGAGGTAGCGGGTAAAGCTGTGCTCACTGCCGAGTGGGGCAAGGGGAGGAGAGGATGAGGAGAAGCTTCGCAGTGGCTGATTCGTGACCCATTGGTTTTCTCTTGGCTTCTCACTAACGAACCACAAAAGTTCATTTGGGAAAAAAAGTTTGAGAGTTCCATTGTTCCTTGATTTGCAGATCTGCTTCCCAAATGCAAAGCATTTGAAATCAAAGAGTTATTTCCTAGACAGAACATACAGACAACCTTCTTTCGCAGGACCAAAAAGTGGGTTCATTTGAGGAGAAATCATACAGTTTTTGGCGGGAGGAGAAGGAGAGGTAGAAAAGGAAAGATGCTAACTCCTGTCAAAACGCTTTCGATAAAATTAAAGCTGAGCCAGATGGTAATGGTACAGGCTAATGTTACCATATGGCAGGATCAGTCAGGCAAGAAATATGCTACTTTAAGGAATGTGTGAAACTGATAGATGTTAATATTCCAAATATTTGAGATTTGTATCTTGAGCATTCTCAAGGGGTGCAGAGCTGGAAGAAGATGCACGTGCTCAGGAAGCAGCTTGGACCGCAGTGGTACTCCAGTGGGATGTTCGTTCCTCGTCCGCTCTCCCCAGCGGTAGGAAACATCTGGCTGAGCTATTGCTCTGCTCAGTGCTGGGAGCAGGTCACAGCAGGGCGTGTGTCTGGCAGGTGCCTGGAAAAGGGAAATGGAGACACGGAAGGGGACAAGAGCTCAGTGCACACATGGGGCAGGTCAGGGACACCGGCACTGCCAGTCACTCCCCATTCTGTAGGTTTGCAGGACATCCGGAGGAGAGGCACCGCGGGATGCAGCCGTGGGGGTCAGGCCCCCCACACTGTCCCTGTGGCAGTGGAGAGGAAAAGGCCAAGGGGTGAATGAGCACAAGCCCCAGACCTGTTCATTTCTATCAGTCATACGGAGAAAACAGAAATCATGACAGTGAGAGTGGTAGCTATCACTGGCCAGGTGCTACCAAGAAGAAGAAGAACGATGCAACTTCTCCGCTCCCAGATTCTTGCCAGCTCTTAGTTCCTAATAGTGACATGTAGTACTCAGAGGTGAAATATTTTGTTCTCTGTTATATGACTGAGCTTTGCATGTAAAGGGGAAAAAAACCTGAACAAGATCCCCAGCATGACAGGATATGGTCACACTGAATTGTTGGATGACTTTGCCTGTCTGTATGTCAAAAGCTTGTCTCTTCTTATCACTATTGTCTCTGAGGAGAAGCTTATTTCATATATACTGTAACTCTATTGAGTTGGTGGAATTGTATCAGGGATGATAAACTTGGCTGAAAAGCTGTTTTGAACTTTTGATGATGATATTCAAAAAAACCCAAGCACAACAGCAAGAGATCTTGGCTCATGATGACTGTTGTTTGTCCCCTGTGCTGCATACTGCCCTGTGATTTAGAAAAGGATCCTATTGTTATGTTTCCAATAAACAAAGAGGCAGTTTCTCCTCCCACTTTATTAGATAGTCTTTGTATGAATCAAGGAAAATAACACATCTGTGTGAGATGGAACATGGTGTAAGTGACCCTCTGTGGCCTGTCCTGGTGGAGACGTGGCCTCCAGCGCGTGTGAGGAACCCAGTGGGGGGCACATAGAACCAAGGTTAGAATTCAGATAAATTAAGTGTTGCTTTCATTTCAATTTCAGCACTCTGCGCTCTTCTGTGAACCATTTACAGCAATTTAAACTGCAGGGTCACAGGGATTAGAGAGACTCTGACAGGGCTGGAAGCCTCAAAGGAAGCCAGTTCATCAGAAGTGGTGCTAAGGTGTGATCTCCAGTATTTCTAGCAGGAAACTTCCTCCGTTGTGTTAACACCACAGCCTGGATTCACATCACCTCACATCACACCTGATATCTGCTGACCAAAAGATACTCATGATAGGAAAAACCTGAAGAGATGGGAAAATGGTTTAAGTATTGATATTAGTAAATGGGAGCATCATATTGCTGGGTATGGAAACATGAAAGATCTCTTAAACTTGTGCTGCAGGACCCTTGCTGCTGGATCTGAAAACAAAAGCCTTTATGGGAATGGTAACTGATCAGTGACCATTTCTGAGGTTTCCTCTCTCATTTGGCTTAACTAGCTTGCAGTGCTAGGTCCAAGGGCTGAACTGGGTGAGTTCAGTGAGCTCCATCCTTCGGGGGTGGGCAGGGCTCAGAGGGTTCATAGGCACGCGATGGCACACTGCACACAGTGCTGCTGTCCCGAGAGTCAAACTCTGCCTTGGGTGGGAAGGGTATCGCTTCTGTTGTGCAACATTAGCTTTTTTTCTTCACTTAAGCTCCCCTCCAAAAAGTTACTTTTTAATGAATAAACCTTGGAAAAAGACATTTTCTTTGTCAAAAATAAAAAAGTATGAACTTCTACCAGCTCTGTCAACATCAACAGTATCTGTACACAGCACTAAATTCTAGGTTAGCCACTATAATCAGAAAAGAAACACTCTGCACACAGACGGAAGTGATAAAGTAATTGGTATGATCCTTTTGGCAATGCTTTGCTAGTTATTTCTCATTTTGTATTAGTACATTTGATTTTTCCTTCCTAGGTACATTATTTTGTATTTGTCCTCATTGAGTTTCAGCTTACAGATTTCCTCCCATTATCTAGATCAATTTGAATTCAGATCCTGTCCTCCATATCATTTACAATGCCTCCCAGCTTATGAAATTGTATTATCTTCACTATCATGATGAACAAACCAGGCTCCTCTGTCCCCAGTTGAAATGGCCTCTTTGGGAAGTGGTTTTTTCTCCTGCTTACGCACCCAAACTGTGGTGATTTTATGTTCCTATTTTACTCATATGCCCCTAATTTGCTCATGAGGCTGTCATGTAATACTGAGTACACAGTCTTTTTACAGTCAGGTTATATCACATTGGCTTCTCCTTTGTCCACCAGGCCGGTTATTCTGTCAGAGGAGGAAATTAGATTGATTTGATGGGATTTGTTCTTGAGAAATCCATGCTGGCTCTTTCTTGTCATTTTATTATCTTCTAGGTGTTTATATTGATGATTTAATAATTTGTTCCAGTATCTTTCCAAGAAGTAGAGTTAGGCAGGTTGGCAGATAACTCCTGGGGCCTCTTTTTGTCCTTTTTAAAGCTGGTGCACTGTTCATTTCTCCTGTCCCTTGGGGCCTGCCACCGTTGCTTCTTAGAGATAATCACTAATGCTTTAGAAATTTCCTTGGCTGGTTCCCAAGTGCTCTGGGATGAATTCCATTAACTCTGCTGACTTAAGGACAGCCACACATTTCCACATGTGCTCTTCACTTATTCTTCCCTGCATGTGCAGCTCCTGTCTAGCCCATGCACCAGGCGATGCTCATGTGAGGGAGGACATTATGATGGAGCAAAGCAGCATCTCTCCGAAACAGAGCCCAGACACAGACAGGCAAGTGCCCAGGAAGGGAGCTGGGAAGTCCTGGTCTCCACAGCAGAGACATGGTCTGGCTGATCATAACAAACCTGTGAGCTGCTTTACCTGCACCTGCTCATTTTGGTAAATGGTGCCTCTCACACAGATCTGCAGAAAAAATAAGACCATGGGTTTGTAGTAGTTATCCCTACAGCTCATGCTACCAAACAGAGATTATTTCCTGATCATGTGTTTATTCACCTGAGCTGCAGAACACTACTGAATTGTAAATTGGATTGTGAAACTCTCTAAAATGTTGGTTATATACCCAGACTGGTCTATGAGGACATCTAGGGCCCAGAGAAGGATGCAGGCACATTCAAGGGTCTCTGGCAGTTTTGAACTTTCAACTGTAACTTTGAAAAGGAATTGGTGTATCACAGCACAGACCATCCGCTGCTGCTGGGGACTTTGGCACTCTTCTCTTGCTGATTCAGTAATGGCCCAGATGATGGCTCATGTCCCTGGGGTGTTGTTTTGCCATGTCATGACCTGCAAGAGGGATCAGGCATCTTCTGCCTCTTTATTTGGGTGCATTCTTGCCCAGGTCTGAACCCAGCAAACTCACAAATACAAGAGACCCCACTGGTGCCAAAGGCACAGGCACGGTGCTGATGGTATGAATGCACGGGACACTCCATGTCTTTATTTGGGTGGTATAGCTGGTTACACTGGACCACAGAGGCATCGGGACATCCGACTTAAACATGAAAGTGTTAATTATCATTGGCCAGGCAGGTGGGGAGAGCAGGGTGTAAGCTTGAAATTTCCAAGTAATTTATTGCATTTATTAATAATTAACTCTCAGACTGTTAGGAATACATTAACAAGGTCTGGGAATAAGAGTGGGGAAGATTAGATCATGCTCATACCTTTCACAACAATTCAGCTTTTTATTAAATTTCCGTCCAGGAGGAGACTTTATGCCGATGAAATTATTTGAGGAACTAATAAAAAGAACCATAAAAATCCAAATTACATTCAGTGCAGCAGAAAGAGGAGGTTTTATGAGATTTGTTAAAAGGCATTTATCACCTGGAAACACACCACAGTTAGCAAAATCCAGTTTGCTTTTAATTTAACTGCTTAAAAGTGACTGGATGACTTTTCGTTAATACTTAAATCACCCAAAGCAATTACAGAGCATTACATACATCTCATTAAGCTTCAGACCACTAGGGTGAGCCAGACTATAGCCAATGCCAATTGTGTAGCTGAAATGGAAATGACAGATCACGACATTCAGCACAAATAAGTCAAAATGAGTGATGAGAGCTTGTGCCTCAGGACTAAGGTACTTCCCTACAGACCAAGGGGCAGCCCCACCTCCCTTGAAAGTCTGCCTCCACCTGTGATGAACCGTTGAAATGGCTTCGGCAAGTGTTCGGAAATTCTGCCCTCTTCATGCATGAGATGTATTGGCTGCCCAACAACACTTGTCCTGGGGCTCTCAAGGCGCTAGATTTCATTGTGTGTGTGTAGGGAGTGATCTAATCTCATCTGCAATTGTGCCAGAAAAAGTTATTTTAAAAGGTTTTAACACAACTCTCAACTAAGCAAAGTTAAGGTGCCTAATGTGTGCAAGGGCAAAAAATCTACCCACTGAAGTGTTCCCTTTGTCACCTCAGTCTGGGATAGAGACGAAGTGCTATGCTAGAGGGGTTAACGTGAAGAGCAAATGAAGAACATTTCAGTTCAGAGTCAACTGCCCCGTGTAAGGGCATGTTTTTGTGGCCAGGCTGAAGAACCTGTGTTGCCTGTGATCTGAGCCACCCGGCTGTAAGCCAGCTCCAATTTGGGACTCACATTATGGCATTGAGTTGACGCTGAGCCAGAACATATATAGCCTGTCTTTGGGCCAGTACGAGCACACGGCTGGCAGCCCCCTAATAAAGCATCAGTCTTGTCCACTGACAGGATAAACTGTGCTAAATCAAGTTCAGGAAAGAAATGGAGAAACTTGTTGGTTCTAAAAAGGTTGAGGGATGAATGCTTAGTAGTAAAGTCTGTGTAAGTAACATTGATGATTTAAGGGTGTGAGTGAGACAAAGTTGGCAGAGCAAAATAATTTTTATGAGATTGGTATCGTGGGGAAAGAAAGGCAGATGAACTCTTGGATGTGCAATGGAAGTCTGGAAAAGAAAGCGCAAACTTAATACTATATACAGGTTGAGATCAGTGGCTCTAAATTGAACTTAATCATCAGGACAAGTGGAGAGAAAGGATGGGTGCTGCCCACCTTTGCATTCCCGGCTGCTCTGGAGGGCCACAGCTCCTCCCTGGACCTTTCAGAGCTGCTGGGAAGAGCCTTGTGGGCTGCATGTGTGTGTAAATGAGAGATGTCCTCCCCCTTGGCCACCTCCCGGCCCCTGTACTGTGTGATGTGATACGTACGTGTGTGGTGTGAATGTGTGCTCCGGGGGGCTGTCCCCTGGTTTGTGACCCAGCACAGGTGGATGACTTACTGTGGAAATGAGTGTTGGGGGCTTTGTGCTTCTGAAAGACAGCTGCTTCTCCTTAGATATCTGCCTGAGGTCATGGGAAAAGGTGGCAGCAATAAATATGAAGCAACAAAAATATATGAAGTAAAACAGTGCCCCTTCTCGTTTTTCCATGCTGGGTAGAAATCTAGGTGATTTGTGATAACTTTCACTGGAGAAAATCTATGAATGCTTGCAATAGGGAACATTGCAAAGGACAGTGGGGCTCTCTTGTTTAAGGAAAAACTTCTTGAAGGAGTTTGAAAAAAGCCTGCTGAATACTGTGTATAGCATGGCTGGATAAACAAACAGGGCTCTGCGGGCTAGCACAGTCAGCTGGGCATCATTTAGGTTAAATGGTCACATCATTCTCCCTCTTCATGTTCTTCCAACACCAGAAAACAAAGCTGCAGTTTGCTGTTATTTATCCTCTGCAGTCATTCATGTCAGTCACTGAATAGCCCTTCAGGGGGTTTTACTGCCCTGAACAAACTGCAAAAAATGTGGTCTATTATCCCAGAGCAGGTTGAGCCCATGGATACTGGGAACAGTGCTCCACCTCTTGAAGATCTCCCCTGGCAATGGCATGTCCCTGTTAATGGGGTTTTTGTATAGACCCTGGGTGGCTGAACAGGTTCGGTGATTGCCTTTCTTTCCCCGAAGCTTGACTCAAAAATATCCGCTTTGCTGTAATCAGAGCTTGGAGAGTCCTTTCCATGCAGGTGCTGGCTCCCATTGCAGTGAGGAATGATACTGGGAGCCTGTGGTTTAGGCAGGTAATTGGTGGACCCTGTGCTGTGGTACATTTTCTCTGCTTGACTCATCTCCTGCACTGTAAGCATCAAATTCATAGCTAAATAGTAGACCTCTTCAGTTTGCAAAATGAGAGATGTCAAGCAATTTTAGGAGTTGGGATTCCAAACTCTTTTCTGCTATTTTGTGACAGTGGGATTGAAAGGACTGAGACCCTCTATCACATTGAAATAAATCTTAAGGGAATCGTGCTTCATAGCCACATTTTCCATCTGTGTCACGTGTCTTCAGAGCACACTACAATACAGGATGGAGATTAGCAAACTCATTCTGAAGAAATTTGCTTGTCCAAGAGGCTGTGTAGCTACATTAACATACCCAGAGTTAACTCACGACGTCGCGCTGAGACGATATATCCTGCTCGTGTAGCTACACACATCGAATGAGCTGTGGAGGAGAGATGTGCACTAAGAGCAAAATGATCTCTTTATGTTGGCTTTGCATTTACGCTGGCACTGCTGCTGTGGAAGGCAACAGCTTGTCCTCGCAGCCCGGCCAATCGCTCCAGCAGTGCCACCGCTCTGCACCCAGGAGCCCAGCATGAAGGAAAGGTAAACAGCCAGTTGGATCAACTGAATGGAAACCTCTGCTTAGGGAGACCTCATTGCGATTCTTTCCATGGGTACGTGGGTGTTTGTGCCTTCAGAGTACAGGAGGCATCAGTGGGGGATGCCTGCAAGTGAATGAATCCTGGATGAGGGATGCTGGGACAGCGATGGCAGTGCCAATTTAAATCTGTGGCATTTGTATGTATGGCCTGATTTTGATTCCTCTGCTTATGTTGCTGCTTATTCCCTTGCTTCCCATGGTAGAGGATGTTTGACATACTTTGACCATGTGTACATAATCTTTGCACAGGGGGAACAGTCATCTTCTCTGTATTTTCCCAGTCTTCCTGCCTTGACTGACGCAGATCCCACCAGCAAGGGTGAGGTCCTCCGAGATGTTTGCCCGGTCGATTGTACTCCCTCCTTCACTGCATTTGTGAGCAATGCCCACTGCTGTTTCACCAGCCCCTTCTCCTGGAGTGCTCTGGCATGTGCGTCTTAACAATGTCATTGTGTTGCTTCTTTTCAAAGGAAAATATTGGGGGAAATGGACACATTTTCCTCCACACCCAATGCCCCACAAATCCACCAACTACCAAATGAGATAAAGTAAAAATGTAGACTAATCTTCTCGCATGGCCATCTCCAAGTTCAGCTTGTGGTGGTCCTGGAAGCTGCAAATGGATAAACCTCAGCAGGGGGCAGCTGGTACAACTTTATTCTTGTTACAGTTTTTGGCATTTCTGACGAGACCCACAGTTCAGTTTAAACGCCTCAAGTGTTCCAAACCTGCCTGTCAGCGTAATGGTATACAATTTCCTTGCTCACTTCATTTATGCAGAAAACTCACCCGAGGAAAAAACCAGCAATAACAGCAGGCCTTGCAGGTTTGCGACGTGTAAAACAATATTTACTCATAAGAGCTGGCTGACAACTCCAGGAAACTGCAATCAGAAACAACTTTTCTTCAGCAGAGCCATTTCATTCTGGTTTATGGCCTTGACTTTAAACAGCTCCAACGTTGCCAAGGAGGTAACACTTGGTGCAAGATGACACACATGGGACACCAGCACATGCCTGTAACAGTGAGATTTTGGGGAGCCTAATTTCAAGAGCAAGCCATCTGATATACTTCCTGAGGGAGGGAAACACACACCGGAAGAGCTGACACCCATAAAATCATCAACGTTTCGCTTTCTTGGACAACAAGAGGCCACGGGGCCATTCTGCAGGTTCTGGATGATGAACTCTGAACGGCGAGAGATACAAATCACCCTCTGCAGTGCACCTCTCTCAGATTGCTGTTACACAGCAGCAAAATCCATTTAAAAGATCTTTCCCTCCCTTCATGCTCCCCACCTCCATTCCTCAGTCCTGTTGGCTGGAGGGTGCTTCCCATCCCAGAGGTTTCCGTGCTCTCCAAACAGCCTCCGTGTTGCATCTGCAGCGTTGAGGTGACAGCAAAGTGGACCAAGGAGAGAGGTGGACATGTAGCCCCACAGCTGCCTTCACTGCTGAAGGGAGTGTTTATGTTGTGACATCCTTGATCTGCTCAGGTCTCTTTTTCCTATTTTTCTGTGTAAGGTTGTGTTTCCTTTCTTGAACACCTTCCAGTTCCCATCCCACAAACTCCTCTTGCATTTCTTCCCTTCTTCCATTCGTTATAAACATCAGCACAGAAATAATTTTGACAAAAATTATTTCATTAGACTTCGGAGTGAATTCTTCAGGGAGTTTGAAAAAACCAGACAATTTTTAATCTGGAACCACTCTTCAAGGCTGGCCTGAGACTAAAGGAAGGACTGAGGCTGTCCTGCTCTATGATGGAGTCACTCCCAGTTCTCGATCACATTGTGTGGAGATGGTTAAACTCCTCGGCTGATAAACAGTCTGCTGAAGAATGTTTTTTCCACTTTGCCAGGCAGCAGAGAAAAGGCTCTCCTGATGCTCCTGGTGCAACGCAGCGCTGTGTTGCGCTGCTCTATCAATGCACTTAGTGGGCTTTTGGGAACAAAACATAAATATTTCAGAAGGGTGCTTTAACAAGTGTGTGTTTGCTCAAAAGCTGTTGATCCCTTCTTTGGTAGTTGCTATGGTAAAACACGTTGATTTAAACAGGAAAATGAACACAGACTGGAGAGGCTCATCCCTCATGTCTGCATATATGTTAGCGTTTGAAACCCTTCTCACCAGCAACAGGCGCGGCTGGGAGAAGGTGGCGACGTGGCTCTGGATGTGGCTTCAGACAGGCAGTTGCTTGAGTGGCTCACCCCCAGCAAAATACTGCTTTAGCCCACAAATTGCATTCAATCAGCTTTGAAAGTGAGGTTTGCTGAGCAGCCTGAAGAGTGCTAGGATCTCTCTCATGCCCCTTCAGTCCCCACTGCTTCTCCTCTGCTGCTGGAGGAGGCTCTCTTTGGCTATAGCAGCATGGCTGGGCATGAGTGTCGCCTTGGGGATGCTCCCCACAGATAATGAAGGCAACCCCAGTGTCTACCACCGTTTAAATCATCCCCATACTCCTTTTTGGCCTAAAGAATAGGGGTAAAGTGAAAAGGGATTTTTCTGAGGCTGTCTGGACAAAGGATTCTGCTACATTTGCCTCAATAAGCCACAACGAGTTTCCACCGTTTCCCTGCTGCAAAGGAGCAAAATAAGCACAAAGCACCATCAACATGCTACGAACTTGCCAAGGCCAACAGCATCCTTCCAGTCACATGCAGCGAATAAACAATGAGGGCAACTGAGTCAACAAAGTCAACACAGAGAGGAGAGAGAGCCACCACGGCTGCCTGTGTGCCTCTGACCCATCATCCTGCCATGAGCGCAGCCCGTGCAGCGTGGGCTGGGCTGAGCTGTGCAAGGTTGAGGTTTGAAGCTTGGTGTTACTGTGTGCATGCCCTGTGCTCCGACCATGAAGTGATCTGAGAGGACACATGGTTGTCTCCGTCTCCAAGACTGTAAATATCACATTTTTAAACCTCTGAAGTACAGCCATGCTTCCAACCCTTCTTTCACAAGAGGCTCATCATTAAGAGCCCCAACTTTCAAGTCCTGATTCTCTGCTGGCACCTTCTTATCTCCTGTTCTCCCCTCTCACACTGTGGTATCAAGACAGTGATGCTGGGGCTCAGCTGTCATGGCCAGGTAAAAAGGAGGCATAAAATGTCATAAATCAGCCTTCTGCCTCCCTGAGTGTAAATGGTCTTTGTGCATCCAGAGTAGCCCAAGAGTCAGAGACAGGCAGCGTTTCTCTGCATACTTTGCCTGTGATGTAGATGGTGTGCTATTTCAGCTCAGAATTAATACTGCAATTAGACTGATTTGGGCTTAAATGGCATCATTGGACTATGAACTTTTGAAGCACACTGTGTGCACTAAGATATCAGGGTAACAAAACCAGCTATTATGATTGTTGTTATTATCACATTGCCAAGAAGCCCTCATTGAGACGGGACTCCTCCGGGAGGGCACTGTGCCGACACAAGGTAAACCTGGTGCTGCTGCCAGCCTAAGTGTGGGCAGCCAGGGCAAAGCACAGCCAAGAGAGAAGCAGCAGATAATGGCAGGGACTGAATATATTTCTCTCCACTCTGACCCATGGCTCTTCATATAATAGGCTTTTCTCATTGCGGAAGGATGAGGAAGCTTTCCAGCAGCCTTGGACCCAGAACAGCAGCATGGCAGTGCTCAGCACAGAAAAGCTCCACGGGGCTCTTTGGAAAGCTCCTGTGAGGACAGACCATGTCTAATTCTCTGAGGCACGTTACGGTGCTGCCTGACCCAGCCCTGTGTCAGAGAAGAACTAAGGCATCAAAACTCTCCACTGTCTCCCTTTCTGTGGGTGAGTGTCCGGAGCACAGGACTTTGATTTTCATCCTCACAGCATGTTGGTTTTGGATGTAAAGAAGACTCACTGCTGTCTCAGGCTGCAGTGGTGAGGGGTGTCATCTCTCGGTGTGTTAAAGCACCTTTAGGAAGGGAGCTGGAGTTGAAGCTAGAGAACTACTGCCAAAAAGTACAATACAAATAAAGAACATATGCTACAGCAGAGACAGAGATAGGAAGGGTAACTTAGATAAGGCTCTGACAGGAAGCGAGATGGACGGTGCCACTTTAGCTGTGCTTGTTTAAACCTGTCTTTCTGTATTTATTTAAGAGATTCCAGCATCTCTCACTTGGAATCTGCTTCAGGAGTGCTGGCTGATTTCTGTTCAGCCGGAGAACACAGCCCTGTGTCCTCACCACCAACAACAGTGCTTAGCAAAGGGGTGTTAAGAAGCATGACCTGGACAGGAGAGGAAGTGTCCTCGCTGATGCTTTAGGGCTGTTGACATGGGAACGCTAGCTCACCATACGGCATGTTCCCTCTTTTAAACCAGCAGGGAGCTGGTTATTATTCAGACTGGGAAACAGGCTGAAGGAACTGCTCAAAATGCCTTGTGCTGAGGCCAGTCTGTTCCCCTTGGTGATCAGATGCTTGGTGTCTCTCTTCCCCATTTGTATTCCTGCTCCGTGCCAGAGAAGAACGGGGGCTGGCACACGCAGCCTCGGCAGGGGAGATGCTTGCTGGGGTCTTTACCTCTGCATAAGCTACAGGACTCCCAGCCTGGCGCTCCTCCCCGCTCCGCTCTGCTGCCCCACGATGCTTGTACTCAGGGGATCCATCCAGTGAGCTGCTGGCTAGCTCAGAGGTAAAAAAAGGTCTTAAAACGTCTTGGGTCCTAAGACTTTAACACCAGGAATCAGGGTCCTGCGGTGTCTTGGGGATCCTGTGAAGCTGGAACCAGTTGGTTCTGCAAACACGTGCTGGAATAGCACACCCGCGCTCGCAGCCTGCCTTGCAAACAGGGTCATGCTTCTTGAGAAATTATCATTTTTGACATTTCATCTTCACAGCCAGTCCTCTTCACAGCCAGTTCGCTCTATGCTTTATGCTAAAGCCCTATTAACAATAATGTGACACCTACACGATTCTAATAAACCCACCAAAAGTCTAGATCAATAGTTAATTAGCTGGGGACCTCTGGCAGACGGTACAGTTGGATGGAGTTGTCAGAGCATAGCAGCCTCCTGTATTAAGCCTTGTCATCTCTGCATTACTGAAAATTTGTGAAGAAGATGGCATTGTGAGCTTGCTGTACGTAGAGGAATCCTATCCAGACATCTATACATGGATACAAGGAACTATTAGGCGGTCTCAGAGGGAGCTGAGGTAATGCATTAGTTATATCTCTGCATCCCCTTATTTTAGCTTTGCAAAATGGCATCTGTGTGCTTTAAAGTAAATTATAAAAATCATGTGTGTCTGCCTTGCAACTGCTAAGGTTTAATCAAATTATATTTTCAGAAGTGAAAACAACCAAACCCAGTGAACACCCCATAGAAAAACTCAGTAATCTTTTTATTGAAACCCTTTTCATAATACATGCAATATGAAACACATGTTGTATTTTCAGTGATTTCTTTCTCTCTTCGTGTGGGTTGCAAATTAACTCAGAAATAAACACTGTGAAAATCAATAAATACTTCATCCTCTGGCCTTTGGGCTCATTTATTCACCAATTACTTACACTACACAGCTAAAGAAAAACAATTCTCTCTTCATTATTTTCTGGTTGAACAACTCTGAAGTAGCAGAAGAGGACACACTCTTTTGCTATTGTTCTCCTCTGCTGCAGTAGCCAAAATTGCCCTGATCTCTTTGAGGCAGAGATGGACAAACAATCTGCAAGTGATGCCAGGAACATAACACAGTAAGATGTCCTCAGGGCTTTCAACTTGTATGGGCTATTAGCAGCTGAGACAACAGAGAATTTTCTGAAATTCTTCTTCAGAAATAACTTTTTTTTCTTTCTTTTTTCTTTTTTTTTTTTTTTTTGCCAGAAAATGCTGATTTACACAAATGGGAATTTTTTGTGGGAAAGGTTCTGAAAGAGATACTAGAAGCATTGCTAAACCTCAGGTTTTGGGCTGGGAACGGTGAGAGAGAGTCTCCTCTACAGGATGTACTTAT
>NW_010103531.1:89286-98034 GCF_000699245.1 Pterocles gutturalis | reverse complement strand
ATTCCTGGATTTTAGCCACCCCCGGTGAGTGCCCTGCTGCCCACCAGCCTCCTCCTTTCCCGCAGTGGCCTGACAGAGAGAAGAAGGACCACTGAGAATCCTGGAAGTGTTTTCTGTAGTGGAAAAAAACTCTCTCCCACCTCTGTTTCTGAGAACAGCCACCTGGCTTTAACTTGGAAACAGCACAGAAAGCGGGGTCACCGAGGAGCCTCCCGGGCAGGGCAGGGGTGGCAGGGGGCTTCTTGGGGGGACCCTGGGGCTGGCTGCGAGGGGAGGAGCTAAGGACTTGGTGCTTCCTCCACACCTCTGCCATTAGAGGCATTTGGCAATGCAGATAGGAGCTCAGTTTATCGGGAAATCTATTTTTGCGGTTTCCTCTGTGCAGCGGGAGATCAGGCTCAGGTGGAATATTGTTCAGTGTTTCATACACTGAGATGGCCAGCGAGAGCCCCCGCTTCCTTCAACAAAGTTCGGAACAGGTTTGGGAAAATAAATAAAGCACAAAAAACCCCCGAGCAACCTAGGCATACAACTTGTCCAGGGGCAGGGGTTGGCTGCTGACTTTGCAGGCACTATTTTTACACCTGAAGTGTTTCCAAGCTCCCAAGGGCGTAACAGAGCAGGTCCAGGGGAGATGTTCCCTGGGGAAGGGCTCTGCTGACCAGAAGAGATTTCTTCCTGTTTATAAGCAGGAGGGAGTGACTTTGTCCTGTCTGCTGCATGAGGAAGCCCTGGATGCAGAGCATTTCCTTTGCCTTGTTTACTGGCCAGTGAAAACAATTGCAAAAAACCCCAAATCCCCTCAAAAGTCCCAAAAGAGCAGAGTCCTGCACTTGGGGCCATACATCGGGTTTGGCTGTGGGGATGGGGAAGGATGTTCATTCAGGTCCCAATGGCACAAGCAGTCACTTGGGCCGTGGAAAGGCTCTTTCAGGTGATATGAGGACCATGACTGACACTTGGGCAGTTTTCATTCTAGCCGGCAGATTGTCACTGGTCCTCAAAAACCAGGTGACAAGCCACCTACTGCTGGGTGTCCAGTGGGAAATACCCAAGCAATTCCAGCTGGACCCAGCATGAGACAATGCTGCACAGACAGCAGGGCTGGTGCTGCATGCTGGGAGGGTTGCTGAGTAGTTCTGGGGTGAAGACAGTGTTAAGAAACCTCCACAGCCCACCGGGGCTATGTCTATCTAATAACATGTGCAGATGAGATAATCGATAGGCAAGAGGGTATGAGATGACACAGAGCCCTGCAGCCTGCACTTAGGAGAATTCTGCTGGGAGCCCTGTATCCACAGCTGATCCCCGTGCACATACTTATTGATAGAGCGAAGAGCTCATCTTGGAAAAGGAGTTTACCATTCACTTTATAAATCACAGTCTAAGCAAACATGAAAAGGCTGCCGAGTGGGAATGTTTACAAACTTTGTAGCTTCTGTTTCAAGCTCTGAAATATCAAGAAGAGATAATCCTTCCTAACCCCAGTGGCTGGGAAGGCTGTTCCCAGGGCACTGCTTCTGTTTCCCATTAACTCTTTCGGGAAAAATATTTCTTTGGGTATCATAGTGTTAAAGAGCACATGCTGTAAACACAGCATTAAAGAGAGGAAAAGGAAGAACATTTTCAGGGCTTAATGAACATAAGACAATGAACTGGCTGCACTAGTATTCTATGGGATCTTCTTCATTGCTTCCCCTCTTTGAGAGATATTTGGGCCAAAAGCTCCTGTGGTGGATACAGAAATTGACAGAAAAAGCCAGAAGATAAAGGAAGGGGGTGTCTGTGCATTTTTGCATGTGCATTTGTATGGCCAGATTTGGCCATGTGTCTATTTCTGAGCAGTGCCATGACCAATGGGTACATAGAGCATGTACCTTCTGCCTGGTATAGCTGGGAGCTAAGAGAGTTTTAACTCACACGTCTAAAGGCCAGTGATATACATAGGTATGATTTTATACTTGTGTGTGCATCTGTGCCCCCACTTGGAACAGCCTGGAGAAGCACCCGGTGGTTCTGGTCTAGCAACCAAGAAACTGCCTTTATGAAAGCTTGCGAAAGGAGGCGGGATGTACTGGAAAGGGGAAAATCACTGTGCTGGCCTGATGACAGCTGTCAGCAGAGCCATGCCGTGCAGCAGGAGGGCATGCAGCAAAGGGCACTCACTGCTGGGCTGCCCATGCAGACCCCAACCACATGGCAAGAACAATCGAGTGTGGTAGAGACCCCTCCACATAGCCATTCTCCTCTCCTTTTCTTCCCACAAAGCAGGTGGCCGTTGTTCCCCATCCCCAGCTGGGTGGGAACTGCAGCCTTACAGAGCACAGTGGTCATTTCTGGCATTTAAAAATGATGTGCTCTTTCTTTTCTCCAAACATAGAAACATCTGAGGGTCAATCAGCTCATTCTGTCCCTTTCCCAGAAGCCAGGGAGGAGTTTCTGAAGTGCTCCTAGACTCATTGAGGTGATGCCTTGACAAAGTGCTCCATCTCTGTAATTGTTCAGGGTGTGGTAGGAGCAGCCCAAAATGAGCAGAACAAAAAACCCTCAGCGGAGGGATGTGGCCTTGCACCACTTCTGCTGCTGCTCATCACGCATCTGTTCACCCGGCGGGGGGTTGGCAGAAAAAGTTTTTTCTCTCACCAGCTGCAAAATAATAATTTCCCCCCAGTCCAAAGCCAGAAAAAGTAAAGAAGGAGATATGTTTTTCTGGCTCCAAAATGCTCCATGTTCCTGTTCACTCCAGTCCTTCCAGTGGAGAAGGACGAGGTGTGCGTGTCTGGCAGCCGCATCCTTCCTGCCTCTCGGATGTGTGATGTTCCCTGTTTTCCAGCCAAAGCCGGGGCGGACGCAGCCGGGAGGAAATCCACACCCAGCCACCGCTCGCTGAAATCATCACTCTGGAGTGGTCACTGCTTTCCCGGAGCACCAGGCTCTGTGATGGGCACGCAGGGCAGCGCTGTATAAACGCACATGCTATTCCTGATAGCCGTGCTCCATTGTATACTTTCCTGTACCAGCACTGGGAATATTTGGGTCTGCTCAGGATGATGTGCACCTGTGTCCCAGGGCAGAGAGGGGCTTTGTGCTACACCATCCGCGGGCACGGCAGCCCAGAGGTCCTTCTGAGGGCACGGGGAGGGGATTGCTGAGCATGCCACGTGTGCATTAGCTTGTCAGGTTTTGGACACTGCAAATGAGGAGGGAATAACTCAGCTGAGCTCTCCATGCAGCTTTAGGAGAGCTGCAGAATTACTTCAGCCCAGGCAGTCCATCTGCTGGAGCCAAGCAGAGGGACAGGAACTCTTTCAAGACAAAGAAGAGGGGTGCTCAGCGTGTGCGCAGCAACGTGTGGTACCCTGGAGGCTGCAGGGCAACGGTCCATCTGCTGTACGTGCTGGCTTGTGTGTTTAGTGTCCTTTCACCGAGCTTGCAAAGGATCGCGGCAGTAGCACTGGCCAAACCCCACCCAGGGATGGTCTGTGGTGAAGTGTGGCCAGATTGCAGCCGGAGACCCCAGAGCTGAGGGCTCCTCGGGACCACCACGAGCGTGTCTGTGTGTGCACGTGTGTGTGTGTTAGTGCCAGTGTGCGCACGCAGGCGTGTGCTGACCGAGTACCTTGGTAAACACTGAAGGCTCGTTTCCTCACTTTCTCTCAGATTTTGGTGGGGTGCAGGAAATCAAATCTGAGGAGGAATGGTGCCTTCCCTGCCTGCTCTCCTGTAGGCAAACTTTTCATCTGGAAAATATCTCTGTTATCTTGCTATTTCCTGGTTTTCCCCAGAAAACTCACAGTTTTCACTTATGAAAACTTGTGTAGGTAAAGCAATAGAGAAAAAGTAATACCCAGAAAGGGCTCCATGAAATTATCTGCATGGTGTCATGTTATCAGATGTAAGTGCTTGCACTGCTTTGCACTGGCAATGTGGGCCTGCAGTGGGAAGCAAACTAAATGGGAATTGGTTCTAGCCTTAAACCCTTCCTGCATTTTTCCCTGTATTCCTTTCCTTTGCTCGCCTGGACTGGTAACTGCTAATCCAAACTGCCTTTTACACTGCAAGGCTTTGTTACTGTGTACAGAGCTGATAGGAGGTGTAATTATGCCACAATAACCGAGTGCCAGAAGTCTGCAGAGCACAGGGAGCCTCCCTGTGTGCTATTTGCTACCTAGATAAGAAACAGACTTTGCAGGCACAGCTGGAAGATGTTGTGACAGTCCCACCACTGTGTAAGCTCCTCCTGACCTTGTGAGGACTGGAGGACACTGCTGGCATGCATCGTGGAACGGAAAATGGGTGCAGCCAAAGTCCCAGCAGGGCTGGGCAGGAGCAGGGCAGGAGCGGGGCGGGAGCGGGCATTGCTCTGCACTGCTCAAACGGCCAGGGCAGCAAGGAAAAGCCACATCTCAGCCGTGGTGTCTGCATCAGGCTCAGGAGTCTTCCCATCAATCTTTTAAAACACGAGAGAGGAGACTAAGGAAAAAAAAAAATCTTTTTTCCTTCCAGGCAGGCAAGCAAAATTGCTAACATGGGATGCTGCCTGTTTCGGAGGTGGATCCTGTGAAAGGAACAACAGTGGTACATTGAGGCCTGTCCAAAACCCTCATGAGGAAGAGGAAGATGTGAGGAAGCAGTCAGATGTCTATTGCACCATTACGTGACACTGGGCTGCCAGGAGCAGAGCAGCGCAGCAGCCCTGGGAACCCACAGTGTATCAGGGAGGCTACGGAGGGGAAAAATCGGGGTGTGCCTAACGCAGGAGGGCTGATAAATAAGACGAACAGAAAACACAGGCAGTGATGGGCCAGAGCAGAGCAAACTCTAAATGAAGCATAGAGATGAACCTCTGAGTGATGCCTGATCCAGATAGGGGTGTCGGCCAGGCTTTGAGAGCATGTTTATAACAACCGTGAGCACTGATGCTTAAAGGAGAACCCCCCAGCCTGGGCAGGAGCTTCCCAAGTGCATGGATGGAGCATTCCCTCCATTTGCCTCCCCAGCACCCTGAGTCCCCCCTTTCTGCTGCAGAGAAAGGGTGCTACCTTGCTACCATTTGCTTCCCATTTTTCCAGGGCTGACGAATTCCACTGGCCCATTTACTGGACACACCACAAAGGATGTCACCTGCCTGCCCAGGAAGAGGGACAAGATGTCCTGATTCTAGAAGTTTTCTTTCTGGGGCTGCAGGGAGCTATTACCACCAGGAATAACAGACAGCCTATTTTCCTGTTACAGGCTGCAGGGAGCTATTACCACCAGGAATATTTCCTGTTACGGACGTGTCCATCATCCCTCCCATGAAGCCCCGTGACTGTCTCAACACCAGTGTGGAAACCCAACCTGCCACCCCAAACAGGGTGTTCTTTTGCCATGTGGTGAGAAAGCCAGGTGGCCTGCCTCCCATGAAGCCCCGTGACTGTCTCAACCCCGGTGTGGAAACCCAACCCGCCACCCCAAACAGGGTGTTTGTTCTTTCGCCATGTGGTGAGAAAGCCGGGTGGCCTCACGCGGGACGTGACGCGGGTGGCTGGCAGAGGGGTTGTCTTCTCAGGCAGAGACCTTCATTGCAGAGCCAGGCAGTGAGCTGTAAGAATTAATATACAGGCAAACAGAGTGGAAACAATCAGGAGAGAACATGATATCTGGAGCGCGTCACAAGCAAATATGCTTTCCAATTAAATGACTAGAAAGAGGTGGGGATGGCACGAGAGGAGCGGAGGGGGAAGAGAAAGCTGCCTTCTTAATTGCTTTTTTTCCCCATGCATCATCTTGTATACCCATGGAAAATGACTGTAAGAAGCAAGTACATCAAAATTATAACCTTTCACTCGTGTTCCAAACAAGTGAGATGCTGATTCTGGAAGCAAGGAGATCACAGCCTGGCTGCTTGTACCTTGGAGGCCACGTCTTCAGCCTTGTCCTGCTCCTTGGCTTACCTCTTGCAGGAGAGAAGAAGGTATTCAACCTGTGGCTCTGAAGGGCTAGCTGGTGCTTTGGACTGAGAGTTAAGTTTAAACTTGGTTGCAGGATTATTTTGCAGACTAGAACCCTCTTCTGGTTAAGTGTTTGTGTTTGAGGTTGTTTTGGAAAATCCCGTTACTAAGAAGAGCAAGGATAAGCATTTCGTAGCAGTTCATGCCAATGGTTACTGGTGTCAGGGAAGACTGCTTCTTTAATGAGCTGATGGGGGGTCAAGTATTCTTCTGAGATATCGTCAGTGCAAAATATCCAGTGTTCCAAGAGAAAAAGAGCCTCTATGTCCTGCAGGACTCACTCTGTGCTACACACTCCACCTTCTACTCCCAAATTTGCCATTTGTCGGAGTAATGTGACTCAGCCTCTCGGTCCCTCTGTGTTTGTGCCCCTCCTTCACTCCAACTCACTCTGCCGTGTTTATTCTGTGTCAGTATCGTATTTGGGGCATCTAAAACAAGGTTCACGCTCTAGGCAGAAAGACTTAAACCTGAAGGCTTCCATGGGAACCGAGAGCTGAACTTTGTACCTGCAGCATGGTCCTTGTGGGAACGGCTGCTTCATTTATCCGTTTGTCCATTCATCTTCCCAGCAACATGGAAAAGAAAATCCTCTCCGAGGAATAAACACATCTCTATTTGTCATCTGCAAGGCTTTGTTGGTAATGCTTGCTGGCCTTTTCCAAGCTGGAGAATTATGGAGCTGAAAGTATGCCCAAAATGTATCCCTAAATCAGTGCAGAAATGCCACTTGAGTTGAAATGAATGCAGCATGCGAGAGGGGAAAACAGCCCTATTTGCTGCTCGTCTCTGTACAGGGCAGGAGATCTTTGCATGCAGCATCCCTGTTTCCTCACCAGCATGTCTCCTTGCTTGCACACACCACTCTGTGAAAGCGCTTCTCTCTTGGCCCTTCTGCTCCAGTTGCCTCTGGGAGGAATGTGCTAAACATGTCGAGTTATGGCTTGGTTAAGTGGGAAGATTATTCCCAGTATGACACAATGAAGCACAAATGAAAAGCTGGTTCTTGGGGTTGTATCCTCTCTGCTCTGCCTCCTTTCAAAAATGCTCTTAATTAGCACAGGAAAAAAAAAAGAGGGGTTTTTTTGATTGATGCTTGAATAGAAAAATCTAATTAAAACGTTAGTCCACACGGAATCAAAACATTTGTATTTTCTTCTGAAATTAAAAAATAAGAAAAATATTATTTTGGCTCAATTTAAAAACTTTCATTTAATTAATTTTTTTGGATAATTTAACCCTTTCAAACCTCTGATTTTGTTTTATGTTTTTCAAAGAACAAGTCAACTTTGAAAACAAAGGACATTTCAAAATTAAAATCTGACCACTTTGTTTTTAGTGCCTAAGCAGACCATCTGATTTTGAAAATGTAGAAACAATGTGTTCTGACTTTATTAAAATGCTATTTTCTTCCACCTCAACTTTCCTGTGTGGAAGGACTCAGAGAATTCAGCCCTTTATTTTTTTTTTTTTTTCAGAGGGAGGGCTCTAAATCTGCTCTTCCTTAAAACACAATTCCCACAGCATTATTCTCAATTTTCTTAATCTTTAGCTAGTCTTAGCTGACTCTCTCTCAAATATCTACTGCAATCACTAGCTTTTCACACAATCATTGTTTACAGCTAACTTCTACCCATTTCCATCTGTGCTTTATCAGTAGCTAGTGCTTAAACAGTATTTTCTGTCAATAGCTGTCATTAGTTCCCAGGATACCAATGTGTCTGGGGCAGCAGATGCTGAAAAGCTCACAAACTTTTGGGAGAAAAACCAACCATCCAAAAGTTCATTCCAAGGGGAAAAAGGCCCCAAAAAGAAGATTCAAAGGTCAGAGGCAAGGAAGTGTGGTCAAAAAAGTGGGGACAGTCCACCCTGCTGTTGGTCCTTCACATTTTTGGAGAACCTGCTTCCCAGCCTCGAGGACCCTCCACTGCCCGTGGTCCCTCCAGGGTGCAGGGGCGATGGCGCAGCTCTGCCAGGAGCAGATAGGGAGGAAGAAGGAAGAGTTAAGGTAATCCCAGCCGTCGTGGCCATAGCTAGGGTAGGGTTAGCCTTACAGGCACCCCGGTCCTGGGAAACAGGGGGACCACAGGGTCCTGCTCCTGTCCCGAATCCTGCGGTAGCTTGGCACGAAGATGAAGGCAATCCCCCGGCCTCTGCTCACTGCATGACCTTGAACAAGTCGCTTCCCTTCCTTCTGAAAGGGGGGTCTGAGCCCAGCTCCCTGCGGATGAGAAGCAGGATGGCAGGGAAAGCATCCCGGCTCAGTTCAAACCCTCCCGAGGGCGGCCGGCTGCCTCTGAATCCGCTGACTCAATCACCGCGCTGCCCTGCAAATCCTCTTCAGGCAATGAATCGCCTTTTACTCAAGAGGTTTATTCAGTTACTCTCTGCTATTTTCAGTAGGGAAGGCATTTTTATTGCAGCAATTCAATAAATTAGCAGGGATTGGTGTCAGTAACCTCCTTCCAACAGCAGAAATGCAAAGCTTCATGTGGCACCAATCCCATTATGGGCCTAATCTCATCTGCTGCTCTACAGATAAGGGGTCAGATTTCCGTGGCTGCCTTTGTGAGTGTGCTAAGCTTATTATCCTCTCCTCATCCCTACAGGAGACAGGCTTTCACCTCCTAACCCCTCCCATAATTATTCACTCTCTGGTAGTGGAGCATGAGAGCTCTGGCTCTTGACTTCTACTTAATATGATATTTATCCAGTCAATATTCTCAGTGGGTTTCCACTGATGGCTTTTCTCTCC
>NW_010103531.1:69175-89251 GCF_000699245.1 Pterocles gutturalis | reverse complement strand
GCTGCGCAGTTTGACCTTTTAAAGTATTTCAAAGGCCATAAGGATCTTCCTGAAGAAATGGGATTTACAAGGAAAGAGGACAAGAGCAGAACCCTCTTTGCCAGGATGCATTGATCCGAGTGACATGAACGACTCCTTGCACAGCCCAGGCTGCGTTCCTACCAGTTGCCTCCCTCTCTTCCCATTCCCCACCAGTGATAAATATTTACTTTCTCTTCTTGAGGCTAGGTCATGTCAGATTTCATTTTCAGAAGCTCTTTTATTTAAAAACCCTCTCTGTTTGGTAAGAAGACTTTCAATTTCTGCCTTCTGCTATATTTAGTTTATAGGGAATTTACGGGATGAAAACACTTTTGTTAGCGCAGGGGCAGTTACAAATGTCATTGGCTGGCAAAAATGGTAACTCTCCTGTCAGAGTGGTTTGCAGGACGGGGAGGGGAGGCATGCTTTGGCAGACTCCTATTAATCATGATAGGAAATGCTTTAGAAACACCCTTCCACAGAAGGGAGCTCAGCAGCAGGTCCCAATTACATGGTGAACTACACAGGAGATTTTGTAATAGATCATTTCTCACTGGCCTTGCTGCTGTCAGCTGCGAAGCACTGCTTTCTTCTGAGAGGTGCAGATTAACACCGACACCTTCACACATCTACAAAGCAAATATATCGATGGGCACCGCTTGCGTGCAGAGTACAAAACATTTTTTTTGCTCAGATCCTCTGCTTTCATCCATGTGCGTGTTAGTTTTCATCACAGCTCTCCTGATACAATTATTTCCATCACCTGAACTGCTGGGGGAGAAAGTTGGGATGCTCACTTCGGCAATCTGTATGCAGGATGTGTGTGGATGGGAAGGCAACTGGCAGCAGAAGGAGCGTGTCTAAAGGTCACTGCTGATGCTTCAGATGCCAAAGATCCTGCTCATGTTGGGGTGGTCTGAACACATCAGCAAGGCAGAGGGGCAGCTCCCAAAGCTCCTTCTCTCAGGACTGAGCTGTGGGGCCCCTGCTGCTGAGCATTTCTCCTTTTCCGACGAATGCTTAAGCTAAAATACAGATGCGGCGGCTGTTCTGTCTCTCACAGCTGTGAACTGAAGGCATCAGGTAAAAAAATGACAATGCCTGGGACACTTTACTGAGAGCAGGGCTCCCTCCTTTCCCTGCTGAATCCCTGAGAGCTGGATCCTTCCCCTCCAAAGACAGGAGCCTGGAGCCAGACCCGAGCTCCCCTTTGGGAGATGCCCCGACCCTCCACTGGTGGTGGATAGAACTTGATGCCGGGTTCCAGACAGCTAATGCTAGCCGAGAGGAATCCCTCCCTTCACATCTTCATGTCTGCAGCACTTCGCACTCCAAGACAGACCTGACAGAGAGCCACTGCTGCCTCCAGTGCTCGTTCTCTTCTCTTCTCCCAGCCTGGCAGTATCTAGCAGGTTTGCCTTTGGCTGCCTTCCCACCCTTGTCCCAGAGGCAGCCAGTGCTCACTGCATACCCAGCTTGGACATCGAGCCTAGATACTGGTTAATTGGCTGAAATTATCTTCTCTCATCTTAGGAGCTGTGTCCTTTCCTAGGAATTGGGAAAAGCACCAGGAATGAAACCCTCCATCCTTTGTCTCTATTGCTGCTCTCCTTGGCACAGAGGAGCTGACCAAGGGAGCGGAACAAAGAACAGAGGACAAATCCATTTCTTAGGAGGCACCTCAAATCCACAGTGTGCTCTGAAATCACTGCTGGAGCTCTTCTAAGTCCATAAACATGAATAAAAAATGGATCTCAAAATGGTCTACAAATATTAACAAACAAGTCCTTAGTGCTCCATGCTGTTATTCCACTGTTACTGATGGGAAAATGGATAGCAAGCAGTCAGGAAACCCGGCCAAGCCTGCATATTAGTGTCAAATTAATAATAGAGCTAAGCTTAAAACTTAAGCCTTGACATGCAGCGCCTGAGTCTAACCACAGCATAGCACAGTTTAATATTTTCCTATCTGCATTTACTTTTATAAAATTAAGTTTTATTTCTCTACCTTAATTTAATTTTGGATCCCAGCTATATTCTCAGTGGGTGTCAGAGGCAGAGGCAGTAAGAGGGAGAATGTCATCTCCACAGAGACTCTTATGGTGCCTTAAATATACCTCAAAGAGAGGGATCAAACTCCTTAGCCCTTCACGTGCCTCTGGATATGACCTGCCCTGCAGAAAGCGGGAGCAGAAGACTTTATCAGCAACTGCCAAAGCTGAAAAATGAATGATCCCAAGAGCCCAATATTTAATTTTCACTCCGTGCAGAGGCTGGCTGCTGTGAAAACGAGAGACCTCTCACCCCAGCGGCACCAAGGGAATCAGCAGGCTGGCTCCTTAGCCTTCCACTCATTTTTCAATGAAGTGTGATGGCATGTTGGGGGAACCTGGAGGCTGTACGGCATCTTCGGTCCTCAGTGACCCACAAACGGGGGTGTTTATGAAAGTGAGATGAAATGAAAGGAAAACAGTGAGGCTGTGCCAATAAATGAACGTTCTGTCCTGCACACGCTTCCTCCGGGACACGGGGAGGAGGAGGATTGCTAATCGACCAGCTGTTTCTCACCATATATTATTTGTGGTTGCAGGATTGCTCATTTAAAGCCACTGTGCCTGCAGAGGGTTTGGACCTGAGTTTGGCTGAGGAGATCTGACATTATCAAGAGCTGTCTCTTTTAAAGCATTTGAAACAACAACAAATTGGAAGGGCTGCTCGTACCCAGTTAGTCTCAAAGTCCCTTTGAGACTCCGTGGTATATACTGCTCTGCTCTGGAGGCTGCATGGGTGGTGTACAATAAATTCCTACAGTTTGAAAAAGGATCATTAAGCTCCTATCATCCCAGCTCACCAGGAGGGGAGGAGGGTGACTGTATAAATTAACACTGCAGGGTTTTTTGTTCATTCTCTAAGCAATGCCAGATAATCTTTTTCTCCAACTACAAATTAAAAGCTGATTTTCCTGTTTACTCTTACCCCAGACTCAGCCTTGGGATGTGGAGCCTTATAGATCATTCCTGCCTGTTAATGACCACCCCAATGACATGTGTCCCAGGGTCTGGGTTCGGCTGGTGGTGTGCGGGGCGGCTGGCCCTGCCCACTCTCCTGGGGCTTTGCTGGTTGTGTGTTGTGAGGCAGATGGAGGAATGGGAGCACAAACATACACTTGCAGCATTGCAGCATTGGTGCTGCAGATGTGGCTGGCTCCTGCCGCTCACTGCCACCTTCCCACCGTGGGTGAGTGCTGCAGCAGAGGGACAGAGGATTTGCCTGGACCTGGGATGCTCCATTTTACAGTCCAACACCTTTTGGTGGCTTTGGAGGGGATCCTGGGCTCAGAGCTGAGGGAGGGTTCTGTTCTGCAGAGCATGCGACAGAGGTGGAAACCTCCTGTGGTGCTGCAGGAGAGGCAGCCGGAGCTGCTGTGTCTGAAACTCCGCGTCAGAGCTCACTGGGGTGCACCTGGTGCAGATCCCCTGGTCCAAACGTTATTTAGCATTGTCCTGCAAACCCCTCTACACCCAACACCCCCCTTTTCGGCCAGCTACTGCCAAATCTGCTCAGCCCACTGGAGGAGGCAGCAGGAGGGAGGCTTGAGGGATGTTGGCAGGGGAAAGAAATCACTGGTTCTGCAGTTTGGCTCATGGGTCACCTCCTCGGTTGCAGCCTCTGCAGGCAGGGAGGGCAGAGCAGCAGAACGGGCATTTTTGCTCTTGGATAGTAAAAAAAGTGGTGTGCAGGCAAACACAGCTGAGCAGGATTTACCATCACAGTTGGTTCTCCCTCTCTGGAGAAACTGGACAAACTGGACAGCGTAATAATTTTAAAAATGCTGTTCCAGCAGGCTGGGCCACTGGGATGTGCTGGGTGGCTCTTTAGCAGGTTCAGGGAGGGGGAGGTGTCTGCTTCAAGCCCCAGCCTGGGTCTGACACCTTGTGCTGCCCTGAGGCACTGCCTGGGAGAGTGCTGGAGGTGGGACACCAGCAGCATCACAGCAGGTTGGAGTTCCTGGGTGTCCCTCGAGGTCCTGCCCAGCCACACGCCCAGAATGGCAGCTGGGACTCCATCCAGTGTTTACTGGAATAACTAGACAATGGACCTGACTTCAAAGTCTGCTAATTTAGAAGAAGCAGTGCAAGCACTGGGTTGGACTGAGCATTTTGTTTCTTCAATCATGTTTGAAACATACATTGTGACATTCTAGTTCATATCCTAAGATGTGCTTTTCAGCACAGTATGTATGAAACAGAGACCTTTGCTTTACCTGTCAGTACCATTTTGCCATGGAGCAAAGGGCTGGGGATTGCATTTCAGCAAAGCAGTCTGTGAATGTGGAGAATAGCTTTTTCAGAGTGAAGGGGAAAATAGCTTTTTCCCCCTCAGAAGAGAAGCTACCACCCTGGGTGATGGAGGGATGTACGGTGTGGTGCCACTCCGAGCCCAAGTGTGCAGCTGTAAATCCAAATGCTGAGTAAAACAGGCCCAGCTATTTTCCACAAGTTTTGGCACAGAGGAAAAAAGTGTACTTTTGCCCAGCCTGTTCCACAGGGAATTGCTCCCAGTCGCTTGCCAAGCTGTTTATCACAGACCTCACAGGACGCTGCTTGCCCTGTGACAATGTTCTCCAGCCAGCCTTCCTGCTGCTGTTCCCCTGGTGTCAGGCACCTGAGGGAGCTTTCTAACAATAACCTAAGCGTGGTGGAAAATAAAAATTGCTCTGTTCCCTCTGTGTGCTTGTGAATACACCACCAGCAGCTCTTCAGAAACTTTCCTCATTTTTACAGCTTATGAAATGTTTTACTGCCTTCAGGAAAGGGTTTGCCCCAGGCAGGCAATACAGCGGGGTGGGATAAATCAGCAGAGATGCAGCAAGGCTTTCCCATGCTCTCTCCCATCTATATCTCAGCCCTGAGATTACTATCCTATTTCCACGTACCCTTTATTGCAAGGGACTGCAGCGCTCACCAGCTGAGAAAATACCAAGCTCATGTGTTGGGTGAGACGTTAAGCAGGCAGGCAGCTCTGAAGCCGAATGCAGCATCCCAGCCTGCGCACAGGCTGTCTGCGCCACAACACATTGCCCGTGAGCAGATGGATTCCTCCATCCCGGGGCTGGGGCGACATCCAGCCACACGCCGGCTTGGAGAGCCTGGACAGGGGCAGGGCTGAGGTGTTCTAAGAGCAGTGCAGCCAACGCCTGTCCTTCTGACACTGACAGCAGTGAGCAAGGGGACTGAAATAAAGCCAGATTAAGAGCTAGGAAAGCCTGATTTCTTGGTGCAGCTCTGATAGCCAAGTATGACCCCTCAGCAAGTTGTTTGTTGCTGGTTTTTTTGTCCATTAACTCCACCAGCAGTAACAGAGAATGCTGGTGAAGTGCTTTCAGCACCAGTATTTCTGGGGTAAATAAATCTTATTAAGCAAGTGCTGCTGAGACAGCTGTCCTCATTAGGTGCTGCAGAGTGGAAATGCAGTGTGGCAGGGCTGGGACAGACACTTTCCTATCAGAAACATGGAAAGAAAACACGGAAGATGGTAGTCTGTAATTCTGTGGGAGACAACACAGGATCTGAGGGGTGCCGCAATACCTAGTTATTTGCCATGTCCTTACTTTTTGGTGTCTATGCAGTGTTCTTGGGTTGGACAGGAAGCCAAGAGAATCAAAGACACAGGAGCTTGGAAAGTTGGTGCTGAGGCCAAGCACGTTAACCAAGCAGTGGGCATGGGACAGGCAGACCCTGCCTGTGGCTGTGGTTTGTCGTTCAGGGTTTTGAGCTGCAGTCAATGTAAGCAGCAGGGTGAGGGCAAGCCAGGCTGGACCCACGGAAAACAGAATGGCATCTAATGTACTGCCACTGTTAATTCATTACAGCACCTGAATGTGAAACAAGAGAGGGATTCAACTTGTGAGCAACCCTGAGCTGATCCCTGGGCCCAAGCAAAGCCATTTCATTAGGGGAGGTTATTCCAGCTGCTGTCTCAGTGGATGCTGGGGCAGAGCCTCTTGTGCTGCAGTGATTATCCAACTGTCACAGCGGATCTGGACAGTGGGCAGGCAGGGTTCCTCACTCTCATGCCCCAAATATTCATACCAAGCAGCCAGGGAACCAGGCTTCTGGTTGACTATGTGGCTATTCACTCTCCCTCTTTCCATGCTGGGCATTGAACAATCCACCCAGTGTACCAGGGCTGGATGTTTGCCACCAGGACCGGGGACTGGAAAGATCTTTCGTTCCACATTGATCTTCCTGCTTTTTCATCCATCATAGGAAGAACTCCTTGTTTCGTTGCCAGAACTAGTGCTGGCGTTTGTCCTGCTTTAGTCTGAATACCCTGCTCTGAGAGCAGTTTGCTCCTTTCCAGGGAGGATGCACGTGGAGATAGTCAGACTTTTATTTTATGGCCAAGAGGAGAGAGTGTGTGGCCAGGTACCTCTCTCTGGTCAGGCAAGTGCCTGGAAAGGACCTGGCATCACCTTTCTGGGTACCCAGGAGAGCTTCAGGACCCAGCATTGAGGGCCAGAGTGATACTCAGCATGGCCTAGGGCTGTTCCTCATTGCCAGCTGCATGCAGCTGTAATAAATATATGCAGTAATAACAACACAGAAAGGGCTTTTTGTGTGGTGTTTTAAGGGAACAAGGCTTACATGGGTTTTTGCTGTCTCACCTTGTCCCCCTAGTAACTTTGAACTTGTTAGTTAAATTCCACCAAACTTAACAGAGGGACACAGATGCCAAAGAGAACTAAATTCCTAAAAATATCGTGAAAAATTATGTCTGAGCAGCAGAAGCAAATCTATCAATATCCTTTTCAAGGAAGAGGTTGTAGCATCAGCACAACCTTTCTGAGGTCTTGGAGGACTGGCATGGACATGAGATGTAGGAAAGTTTCCAGCAGTGGAGTTGCTGGTAGGAGCTTGTGTCTTATTAGATATCAGCGATTACAGTCCTCTGGCAAGGCTTGACCCCAACGCAAGCTCCATGGTGCCCTGTGCAGACAACAACACAAAGGCAGGGCAAGCTGAGGTGCTTCTGGCTTTTTGCACCTCGGTCTTTGCTGAGAGCCCCTTTCCCTGCCCATCCTTCAGCCCAACAGCAGTCCCACTCCAGGAAACCCTCCTTTGACCAACTATGTCATGCTTATCCATCCCTTCACTTCATATCAGAGCCATCTGTCTTCCTGCACGCTGGAGGCTTTCTTGAACGTAATTGCCTGTGTGCACATCTCAGGGAGTGGGGTGTGTGCTGAGAGCCACTTTGACAGCTTATGAAGGCAACAAGTCCCTGTTCTCTCTGGTGACCCTCAGCAGGTTAACGTGCTGGCTTAATGGGAGTGAAACTCCATTAGTCATCAGCAACCTGGCACATCTATCCCTGGGCTGAAAATGTTTCACTCCAAGTAGGCAAATAAGGACAACGTGTTGTCAGAGGATGCAAAGCTACGAAGAGGCAGGTTGTGGATGCTGTCAGAGCTCTGGAAACCCTCTGGAAGTGACTGGGGACTTGGGAGAGTATGGGTCATTTTGACCAAAATTTACCCAAGTTTGACTTTTAGGACTGCCTTTGGAGCAAACATGACCAGGGGATGCTCAGGTTCAGGCTTGGAGTCTGGGATACACTGTGCACACAGTTTTGTGCTCCAGCTCTGGTTCACTGTTTCCAGAGCTCCAGAAATCAAGCTCTAGAATAAAATTTTAAGTAAGCAAAAGACTTTTACAGAACAGTTGCACTAAGACACATTTTGGACCTTGAGAATACCTTAAGGTGTCTGTTGGGATGCAGGCTTTGTAACTTGTTGTCCATCACTGAGCAGGTTCCTCTCTCTGAATTCATCAAACACATGGATACTAGTGAGTAAAATGAAAAGCTCCCATCCTTAATCTGTTCCACAAAGCAAACTGCTTGGGAAAACCTATCGGTTCAGGGCTGTATTTATTCTGTGGCCAAGCTGCCTTGAGCAGTCTTGGGAACCAAAAATGAGTGTGCACAAGGTCCCTCCACCTGTGCCGCATACCGAGGGCAGTGTGCGAGCAGCTGCAGGGCTGGCAGTGCTGAAGAGGCAGAGCCGACACACTTCAGAAACAAACAAGCCATCCCAGAAACTGGGTCTGGGTTTACATGGCCAGTGATGCTCAATCTGCTGAAACTTACTTCCCCTGATGTCTGCCAACAGCACAGCCGAGTTTCTAACTCTGGTCCTCCCTTGCAGTGTTGTTAGATTTCATGGATGTATTTATTTTACATCACTTAGCCTCAGCTCCACAGCACTGCAGACCTGCAATGCCTTTTTGCTGCCTTTAAAGCAGAATGATAACAAGAATGGTCCCTGTATTTCTTTGTGCCTCTGGTGATCAATAGATACGTTTTTATCTGTGGCACCCAGGAGACTTGTGTGGGCAGGTCCTACCTTCTGCTTAGAGCTGACAGAATTTTTTCCCTATACTAGTGTTGTTGCTGTCTGGCTGCCAGAGCAACACTGCTGCTCTTTTGTTTCTGTAGGGTTGCTCATACACCAAAACCACGGGCACTGCCTGTCTCTCCTAAGGCAATCAAGATACCTGCACTTTGGCATCCAGACTCAGCAGTTACATGCCAGGCTCCCAGGTCCCTGCATACATCTTATCTGCTACTGCACTGCAGGGATTCTGGAAACCTGAGCCAAGATTGTTGCTTCTTTTGTAAGAGGTTTCATCTTCCAAGCGAACCACTTTGTGATTATATAGACCATTACGAATCATGTGGTGTTTCCAAATGAAGAGGGGGTGAAAAATTACTGGATCATATCTCTTGCCTTTTTTCTCTGTCTCAGACCAGGTGTTCTCTGCCCCATCTTGCTGACCCAGCCGGCTTGGCTCACTGTGCCCGTAAAGCCGGGCAGTAAACAGAGATATACTGACTAGACAGCTTTTGCTGGCTCAGCATCTGTGGTATGGACAACATCTGCTGCCATTCAAGGGCTTGTCTTGTGCTGTTGTGAGGGAGGGTCTGCAGCACAGACTTGCTTAAGTGCAGATCCTGTGTGTCTCTGGCTCCTGTCCCCCTCTATGACTCTCAGGAGGCTAAAAATATAGCTGGGTTCATAGACACTATTTTGGGGGCTCTGTTTTTCCTTGCTTTAGCTCCTCAAGCATGCGCTACTATTTTTTCCAGTAATGATCAGCATTACCCTATACATTTCTCTTTAGAATATATAAATTTAGACCTGATTATGCAATCATTACCACTCTAAATCATTTGCTATGTGAATTGGTTTACTTAATTTAAAACAGTAACAAATTTGGCTGCATTTGTAGCTCTGCAAAGTGGTTAGCCCCAGGATTAGAGTGGGCTTCTCCAGGGACTCTGTTTCCCAGCACACGCCAGTCCTATCAATGTGTTTCAGCTCCTTGTTCCCTGCAGAAAATCCCCAAACTGTGCCAGCTTTCATACTCTTGTACAAGGCAGAGAAATCTTTATAGGAAAGGAGGACAAGACCATTTATAACTCTAGATAACTCTAGGCACAATTACAACATTATTACCAGTCTGAGGGGTTTGAAGCAAAGTAACTTCATTGTCTTAGCAAGTTGCGAGCTCATAAAAGCACCATGGGACAAGTTTTTTCTATGTGAGGGAATGAGAGTGTCAGAGATGCACTGGAAGCACTAAAATGTTCAGTACTAATAAAGGAAATGTTACAAGTTATTCATCTTTTTGTCCCAGGGCTGGCAGGCCCCAAATGCTTTGACTGACGAAATCATTCTCAGCACTTCTCAGAGAGAAGCAAAACGAAGGCTAATGAACACAAAAGAGTAAGACACCTTGCAAACCCCATTTCCCCCTTTGAGTGGGGCAGCAAAGTCCATCCGGAGCTTCAGGTGAGGCCCTTTGCTATCCTCACGCCTCCCTCTATGCCAGGAACAACCCTGGGCCAGCCTCATACCCAGCATTTTTGATTGTGCTTCCGTGCTCACGAGGGCTGGCTTCATTTGGATGCTGGTGTTCTGTGGAGGAGGCTGTGATGAGCTGGGAGGGGTGGCGGGGGAGCCTGGGCAGCAAGCATCCCTTGGGATTGCCTTGGAGAAGGGGAAAAGCCTAGCCAGGCTCCTGCGGTCTCTTCCAGCTCTCTTTTTTTATGATGTTATTTATTTCTTGCAGATCTCTTTTTGTCCCCTTCCTCTGATTCCAGCCGTAATCTACAATTTGCTGCTATTAGTGTGAAAATCATTCTCATTTTCACCCCGTGCTTGTGCAATCCACCCACCCTTAACAAAGGAATAAATTGAAAATGGCACAAGTGACAGTATGTGGCATCCTGCAATGTTCAGGGAGCAAACCCTCCATATGGGTTAAATTCTTCCTCTCCTTGCCAGTGTCAGGCAACACACTTATTTACTCAAGTATTTTTTACAAGCAGAGCTGCTATTCTCTGCAAATCCTCTAAGCTACAGACAATCTGCATCTGGACAGCTCACAATATGTGTTTCTTTAGTGGATAAAGTCTGTGAGACCTTTTTTGGTGCTATTTATCTTTCTGCAGTTTTTAACATTCGGCCTTTTTCCATGCAGCACAGGCTTCCCTCTGCCCCTGCTCTCAGCAGCTCTGCGGTGAGCCCATCCGGGCAGTGCTGTCAAAAGAGGAGAACTTGCTGGGTCACTTCGGTTCCTTTACAATCACATGAAGTGTCACCTGCAAGGTAGGAGGCTGCAAACGTGCTTTTCTACAGAGCGTCACCTATTTCTTTGGGTTCAGGGTAGAAGGGGTGCAAGACCATGCAAGCGCTGCCATGAACTGGGATGCTTTGATTTGTGCCGAGCTGGAGTTTGCAGCATCAGGATTGTGTGGGTACCTGCATGCAGGGTCATTTGGCTTTACACTTGACTGGAGATACAACACAAGGTAGAGGGAAACACCTCCTGGGAACTCCAGTGCCTGGGGGACTCTGGGGACCCAGAGGTGGGACCAAGCTTTGGGTACAGAGGCCAGGAGCCCCGCGCAGAGCCATGTAGACAATTTTTGTACGGTCATTGTTTTTCCCAGTGCTGGAACCTACGTTAGTAGCTGTCCTCCTGAAAAAGGAGTAAAACACAGCCAGGGAGTGTGTGTGTGGCCCTGTCTACCAGCTGTCAGCCCCACCATTTCCTTTCCCTTGCGATGCCCATTCAGCAGCGTGGGGCTCTCTGGCCTGGCTGGGCTCGGTGCCGGGCTGGGCTGTGGCCATGCCTGCCCTCAGGGCTGCCCAGGGCCACCCTAACGCCCGGTGGGAGCTGGGGCATCACAGCACACTGCCCAGACTCCGCTTCAGCTCCAGCCCTTCTCCCAAATTGGGCTTTTAGCCACTTTCCCCTAGCTGGCTGCAGAGCATGATGGAAAAGAGAAATCTATACAGTGAGAGCTGGGCAGAGGAGAACAATTTGTGGGTGTTTTGGAGATGCTGAAAATAAAAAAATGAGAAAGTTCCCAGGGTTATCTTCATTTCAGCTGATGCTTCTGCTCTCTGACCAGAGCTCCCAGCAGCTGGCCATAGCACCAGTGCCTCTGAAGACCACCAAGTATGTGTCCAACCTGAGACACCACGGCCTCCCACGGGCCAGCAGCTTGTTGGTTTGGCTTCTCCGCTCTCCTCCAGCTGACAGGGTTCCCAAGCACTTCCCAAGTGTCCTTCCAAGTCCAAACACCAATATCAACAGCCGCTCTCATCCCAGCCGCAAGGAGGAATGAGCTTTGCAGGCCCCGTTGGATGGCATCACATTTGCTGGTGTGAGAGGTGGCTGTGCTGACCTGCACACACGTGTTTATGTGAGGAACACACCAAATGAAGGCTGATGTGATGCAGGTGGCCCTTGCTGTCTCTTATGCAGGGCGACCAGCTGCACCCCAGCTGTGCTCTCTCCCATTTTGGTTGGGATCAGCTGCTTTGTGGTTCCAGTTCTGTGGCTGCTGCCATGCACGGAGGTGCACCCAGAGGGACAGAGTTGGTTTGGGATTTTGAAGGGGAAGAGCCTCCAAGCCCTGTGTGGGTTTTATTTGGAGTGGCAGAATCTGAGACACTTGGAACACTTGCATTAGTACCTACAGCCCCTTGGAGACAGGTCCAGGGAAACTGCTGCTACTGGTACAGAGTGGGGAGGGGATGTGAACTTGGGTATAGTCACCACCTGGTGGACTGGGCATCTCTGAGGGGACAGATCATGACCCAGGTGCTGGTAGATGGCATATGGTCCTGAGCAGAGGTGTCTCCTCCTTCCTGGGGATCGGAGGACGAGGGGAAAAGCGAAGGCAGGAGGGTGCTTGTGCATTGATATCACCCAGGAGAGAAGCCAACATGTGTCATTGACGTCAAATCTGACCCCCGTCAAAGCTGAGTGTCCTGTTACAGGCAAGTAGCATTTCACTCCGGGAGAATGCCTCCGTGCTGAAGCTGTTACTAATGCGATAAATGCCGGAGCTCCCAGGAGACTGAATAATTACAAAGTCCTCAAAGGAAACAGCACAGACCTCCCTTAAAGTAAAGACAAGATAAAACGTCAAAGCTGGGAGAAGTGAACTCCGGAGTTAAATCTGTCTCCCCACCCTCCCTGGTCTCACTATCCACTCAGAAATTGGTGCTAGAAAATCCAGAGAGCCATTTATCAAGACCTGGAAATTAAAATACTACCATATGAAAGGTGTTTTTGTGCTTGGAGGTTTGTGGAACAAGGCCAGCAGCCACAGCCCCCTTCTATCTGCTGCAGCAGTGTTGCTTCTCCGCCACGGGCAGTTTGCTCTGGTACCCGGATGGAGCTGAGCCAACAGGACAGGAGATGGTGCTCAAAGCCCGAGTAATCCACACAGCCCTTTACATCCCAATGTGTGGCTGTCTATACATCTTAAAGCTTGATGTCAGGCCAGGGGGAAATATGGAAGTTTTCCTGTAGGGCTGGGATGAGGCTGTGATACTCAGGAGCAGGAGTGCTTGTGCAGGGATGCTCATGAGACAAGCTGGTCCTCTTCCATCCTGAACTGGAGCTGCACAGCCAGGGCTGTGCTCTTTGTCTGGACATGCCTGGTGCTGGACAAGGGCTCTAAGGCAAAAAGAAAAGCAAATGTATCTCAGAGTGTCCAAGAAATAGCATGAGGATGTCTGGGAGAGCTGCTTGAAGGCACCCCTAGCTCCCTTGCACTTTCTCGGTGCCAATGGGTGTGACATCCACTGTAAGAAGGAAAGCACATTTGACCTGCACCAAACTGTGCACCTTCCTTCCTTTTTTCGTTCTGTCTCTGGCCTTTACATCAGAATGCACTTTCAGCCCTTTAATGAGTCTTTTCTGGGAGAGGGGTGATCTGCCAGGGAGGTGCTGGGTGCTGTCCACCCCACTGTGGCTGCCAGCAAATTCAGCACGGTTATATATAGGCCCTGAGCTGAGGCCTTCGAAGCAGCACTTGGACCCGAGTTCCTCGAACACGGCCGGAAAAATTCCATTTGGCATCAGGCAATTCACCATATGTTGCTGATCCCTTCTGCTTTTATCTGGACAGTGCCTCCAAGCTCTGTGCTGTGGAATAGCTGCTATTTTGAGGGAAGAATTTGATATCTTTCTGTTCCCTAACCCTTCTTGAAGAGGCTGTATCCTCTCCTCCAGGCTGGGACACAAACAAACTTCTCAGCTCACTGCACCAGCCCAATGTCACTGGATTGCAGTGGTGAATGACCAACGGCTGGACTGTGGGGGCTCTGAGAGGGAGGAAGGTCCCTCTCTCTGTCATGTGCCTACATGTTGGGAGGCTGAGGCTGACAGGTACCAGCATATTCCCCATCTGCATTGGGTTTTCTCAAATACGACCTGTAGGGCCAGTAACTTTCATGCACAACTTCCACATTTGAAGAGCAAGACTTCTGCATTTCTATTTTGAACTGCTGGTTTTCTGTGAAGTTGTCTAGGCAGGAATTCTCGTACAGTCTATTTCCACCCAATGTCTATACCTTTTTAAAAAAAAAAATGCTCTCAGAAGGAGAAAGTAACCCAATGTCTATACCTTTTTAAAAAAAAATTGCTCTCAGAAGGAGAAAGTGCTTTGAATATCTATTTTATTCACACAGCAAATGACACATGAAGTCAACATACACCTAAATCACCAAAACGTGTTTGTACCACCCTGTGAGTTTGGACTGGGATTGCTAAGTGAAGAACATGGGTTTCACAGTAGGGCTGACGCAAAGCCACAAATCTTTGGGGGATCTTCTAGCTGGGTCTTCGCTATAAACCTTTCCTTGCCCATCACTGCCCGGCAGTTGCAAGGCAGTGCGAGCTCTGCTCAATGCAGACATGCAGTGCAAAAGCCCTTAATTTGGAAGCAGTAGGACAATTCTGCTTGGCAAGTCTGAAATAAACCTCTGCAGACAAACACAGCTTTCTTGAAGGAGGGGAGAAAGGTGCCTCCTCACAGAAGTGTGGAAGATGCCTTAACATGTCTTTTGGCGACCTGTACACTACTGTGATCCCCAGTTTGACACCTTTGCAAAGATCCTGATGCTTTTGCCTGAGCTGGCTCTCATCTCTAGATTTGATCCTCATTGCTATTAACTCACACTCCTATAGTTATGAGTGAGAGTAAGGAGATGGAGATGACCTAACCAACACCAGCTGACTTCTGTAGGAGATTTACATAAGTGGGTTGTGTATTGTAAACCTGTCAGGAGGGAGAAACCTGCAGATCTGAGGAGCGAGGCGTTGCTCCACCGTACTAGCCAAGCTCCTGTGCTGTACTAGTGTCACTGGCAGTGTCGGAGGCAGGGTCTGGCTGGGGCCTCTCATGATCTTCTATTTATTTGCCTGGATGCCTGTTACTTCCCCAGCTGACCGTGAAGAAAAGGGCTATCTGTATCTCAAAGCGCTTTCTGAACTCATTATTACAGGGACTGCGTCTGGGAAGAAATGAATTTTATCCAGACCTTCCACTCCTCACCCCCCAAATAAGGACAAGCTAGTACACCTCTCATTCATGCCTGCATAGCATCCCTCTTCTCTTGCTTACATGGAAAATAGTATCAGGAGAGCATTTGTGTATTTTTAGCTACTTTTAATTGAAGTAGCAGCTGGAAACAAGGAGTAGAGCCAGCACCGTGTTGCCAGCCAGCTCTTCACAGGCGTCCAGCAGCTGCCGCACGGCCCTGCGCCCGCAGTCACTTGGTGATTCGGGAGACATCCATGGGCACCTGGGGGCATGTTTGGGGCAGATCTGAGAAAAGACACAGAAGCCAGGAGCTGTAAATATGGCATGTCCTCCCATCCACAATCCTGAGCTACAGGTAGTTCAGGTTATTGCCTCTGCAATCAGCAGCCTCAGCAGCACAACCAGCACTTCTCTCCTATGCTGCTGGGGGCTTGACAGTTTTACAGCAGTAAGAGTCAATATTTACCACATCTTGTGTTTGTTAGTGGTTCCCTTTCACACCCGGGGGGCTGGTGGCAGCTCTGGTTCTTGCCTGTGTCACCCATCTGAAAAGCGTCTGGCAAATTGTTCAGGGGTTTGGTGCACCTCCCTGAACATGTTCTTGGGACTGGGTACCCGCCCCATCACCAAAGTCCTGGTAGAACATATGTAATCCTTCCTGACTGCTCTCTGGGCGACCACCTATTTCTTTGCTGGGCTCAGTGCCATTTTCTGCTGTGACACTAAAGGTAGCAGAGCTTTTATTGCTGGTAGGGATGTGATGAGCATGAAGCATCCAGCTGGACTCCTTATATTTGCAAAATGAGTAGGCTCAATCTGGAAACAGTTTGGAAGAAAACAAATGGGAATCATTGCAATGGCTTGTATCTGATTTTACCTTGAAGGGGAGAATGCCCTTTCCCAGTTTTGCATGATACAAGGGAAGTATTCCCAGACATACCTCTGAAGTAGGGTGGTAAACATGGTAATCTAAGGACTAACAACCACAATTAATTCTCTCTGCAATTTCTAGTAGCTGGAGAGGCTTTAATCTAGCAGGATATATCCATTTCAAGTCAATTTCCTTTATTATTCAAGCTTGCAAATTGCCTGTTCCTATTGGTCTCCAATGCAAGTCTTTCGAAGTTTAACACATCTGCAATTTTATAAAGTCATTAGTTTTAATTAATTGATAAAGCTCCTCCATTATTCTCAGAATTAACTCCAACTGAGAAGAAGACACAGAGACAATACATGGTTGTGTGTGTTCACTAGGAAAATCTTTTGAAATGCTGTGATTAAAGGTAGAGAAAGGGATTTGGGCTTTATTTGGCAGATAAAAGGAAACACAGAGTGAAGTGTTCTTGCCAAATTCTATAGGGCTTAAGCAATCTCAGATGTGCTATGATTTGCTGCCAAAATGTTTTGTGTTCTCCTCTTTATGCACATCCAGAAAGAGAGGCCAGTGGGCAACATCTGTGTATCTGTGGGAGGTGGGGGGGATGCAGACTGGGAGTCAGCATGGGTGGCAGAGCTTCCTGCACCAGCCGGCGCCGAGGCACACGGTGCCATCCTGGTGGGCTCCCAGCAGATGAAGCAGGTGAAACGTCTAACATTTCCTCTGCAGGAAAGTGTCCTGGGAACAGCAGTGACCTTCCTCTTGGGAGAACTGGTGAGCTGTCTGTCTCCTGCTCCCCACCTCTAGACCCTCGCCATGTGGCTGAGCTTGATCTGGGTACAGAGCAGCTTCTTCTCCGAGGTCTGAAGATACACACAAAGGCTTGAGAAGAAGGAGGAGGTGGAATAAGGATGGATTTACTGAAGACAAAGCATCAGGTGGTCAAACACATCACCCTCAGCCCCAAAACCTGGAGGTGATCTCCTCCATGAATATATCTAAGCTGGAATGTGTGGGAGTGCTTCCATTTGGTGGTCCACCCTGGACAGGAGCTGGCTGTGCAATTTTTCTCTCTTTCTCCTGTGCTGGTTTGGCAGTATTTACCTCCAAGAAGACAGGTACAGCTGAGCAGCAAATAGCTTTCCCATCCTACAAAAGGTCCTGAGCTTTCAAGAACTCAGCCCTGCTCTTGAAAGGGGACATGTAAGACTGTTATCACTGTGGAATGACAGACTGGGGCTTGCTTCATGTCTGCTGCACCTTTCTGTGAAAAGCTGCGATTTTTAACAACAGCAGCATTTCACCATATGCAGAGAAGGTCATCAGGAATCCTTCCTCCAGCCTGATTTGTCCTCTTCAAGCCTGAAGCCCAGGGTGCAGCATGAACTGAGGCCCTGAAGGGCCATGGAGAAGAGAGGACTGCACGGAGCAAAACGAGAAATCTTGGCACTCTGCAGCACAGCCGGCAGCTGCTGCCAAGCAGGTCAGATCAGCCAAAGTCTGCTGATTTGCTCCTTTTTTTCAGCATAAGCCAAAGATAAAGGAATGTCCTGAACATAATTGGATGGTGGGATGGGGCTGGAAAACTTGAGCTGTGCAGGAAGACCAGGGCAGACCTAAAGAATGGCAGTGCAGCGAGGGGTCCAGCTCTGCTCCCATACCAGTACAAGGTCCTGTGTGACATCCACAGTCAGGAAACAGGTTGACCCTGCTGCACTAGTGTGTGAACTCATGGGCAAAAAATACAGGAAAACAAATAAATGCCATGAGGCTTAAATGGGAATTAATTCTGCAGAGCAAAAGGCAACACAGTGATGACAACTCAGCTGACAGTGGCGGCGTCATATCACTTTGGGCTGAATGCGGCAGTTCTAGTTCAACGCAGAAGTCAGTGGAGCTGTCAGCAGCTTCGGTGGGATAAAAAATGGTGCTCTGCAATTTTTATGCTCCATTAAATGAATACAAAGAAGCACCTGGGCTATGGTAAATCAAGATAAGCGTGGTGTAAGAAACAGGCCTCTCCTCTCTGACACAGCAGGGAGAGGATGCAAGGAGGCAGCTTGCAAATGCTTGAGTTTCCACTGAACTGAAGTTGCTGTTGGCTCCTCAGGTCCTTCCCATTTCTACAGTGGCAAAATTCAAAGGCAGTTGAAAGGGACAGTATTAGTCAGAAATGACTGGCTCAGAAAGAAGCTGCCTCTTGTCAGCATCTTGCAGAGTCACTGGCATTACTCAAAAGCTGCAAAACCATGGCTCTGCCCAGCAAGAGAGGTGTGACATGCCTGAGCCATGCTGCGTGGGGCTCAGCTCATGGGGCTGACGGCAGCTTTTGGAATCAGCCTAGAGCTGCTGATTGGAACATGCTCTTCCCTGCCTCTCCGGGGGTGGAAAAGGGCAGTGGAAGGTGCTCAGGAGTTTAATTTCTTCACTGCAGTGCCGCATCCTGCCAGTCACTGGCTTTAGTGAGCGTGGCAAAAAGCCATGTACACGGGCATGGGGCAATGCAAGGGCCAAAGTGTTTCCCAGGCTCTGCAGACCTCAAACCATGTGATTCCCAACAGGATGGCCTTGCCTAGAGCTTTCCCGTGGTGGTGGAAAAGGCTGGGGGCTTGCTCAAGTGTGACAACCCCTTCTTTACAAGAGAAGAAGAGAGATGGTTTCAGAGAAGGGGGGGTCACTAGCTCTAAGGGGTTTGCAGGACATAGCAAGCACCTGCAATTATATAAAAAAATTAGAGCTGCTTGGTGCACTCCCTGGGTTAGTGGAGGTGTGGGGGGAAGCCAGAGCTGGCACAGGGGAGACATATCTCATCTGACGTGGAGGTAGGACATCTCATAGCAACTGGACACCCCAATGTAACAAGGAATGAGATGGGTTAAGGCTTTCCATGTGTCAATTTGTCAGCACTCAAAGAGGTTTTTGCCATGCTCATGTTGGATGTGGACATCTATACAACGCTTCACTGCTCTGTTTCTGTGCTGTCCCGTTGCTCCTCAAATACCAACCAGAGAAATCTGGGACATAGCAGAGGTCTGGGACATATGGGAAATAATGTGTGGTCCCGGGTCTTCTGTGGAACTATAGGAGCTTATATATAAGCTTGGGCAAGTGTAGTCTGACCTCTTAGAAGACAGGAGAGGTACTGTGCTAGCTCTTAGGAGGCTGTGAGTGCCTTCCATTGCTGTTCTGAGCCATTTGAGCTCAAGGAAGACGTTCACCCAGTGCTGAATACTATTAACCTGGGCTGTTTCCTTGCTGTGTCCTCATTTCCAGAACATCAAAAACTCAGTCAAGTCCTGCGGTGTGGATTGCATTCACTGGCTATTTCAGATGAGTTTGCCAGAGCCCAGCAGCTCCCCAAGTCACCCTGAGTGATGAATGCCAAGAGGAGGGATAGTCATGCAGAACAGACAAGGAGGACATGCGATCTGCAAGGAGCCAGGGGTGGCTAAGGAGCTTTGGGGCTCCAAAAGCACACACAAGAAAAATGAATAGTTAATCACAGCTCCACAAAGTGCTGCCAGCCACCAAGGAACAGAAGCAGCTGTAATGAAGGTGTCACCCATCAGACATTAGAGAGCTGGAAATGGCTTTTAGCCTGTGACTGTCAGACCCCATGTGTGAGCTCAGATGCAGAGATATTAAAGCCCTGTGGTCCCACAAGCAGCTTCCACTCAGTGAGCTCAGGTGAACCCCTGTTGGGGTGGGGACACACCATACTTCTCCTCCTGCCCCCAGACAGTTCAGAGCAACTCTTAGTCTGTACTGTGTAGAGGACACAGAAGGCATCTGGCACTGAGAAAATTAAGACCAAAATCTCCAGCTATAAATAAGAAGTGTGAAAATTTGAAAAATTTCCAGTCTGCAGCAGGTATAAAGCGACATCAGCAAACCTGAGGCAGCAGCACTGTAATGCTTTACACCGCAGAGGATCTGGCCGTGGGGGAGTTGTCCTCTGAATTCATAGTGCTGGGGAGGTTTGCACACAGCTGATAAACAGCACCAACAGGAAGGAAATGTGGTTAATGTTTGGGCTCTCAGAAGTCAAAAACCAGCGCTTTAATTTTTAAATTCTTGATAATGGTCCATGGTGATTTCCTCTGCTGACATTCACCTCTGCTGCCACATTATCTCTCCTGCTCCCCTGATGAACACTTAGAGCCCAAAGCTTGTTGTGAAATGAGCTCCTCTGGGACAGGGACAAATCCAGGATGCTGAGAGCACTGAGCTCTCATCAGGGGGAACCAGGCTGGGGAAGTAGGCCA
>NW_010103531.1:60537-69144 GCF_000699245.1 Pterocles gutturalis | reverse complement strand
GTAGGGAAGGAAAGGATGAGAACTGGAGAAATAAAGGGTGAGGATGAGGATGCAGAAGCCCTCAGACAAGTGTGGGATGGGGCAGAGAGGCACCTCTCCTTGGAGTGTTTTTCCATATCACTAACCCCAAGTGTGCAGACTTACAGGTCTGTTTCTACTCTGTTCTTCCTTCTTTCCTCTTGCAAGAAAGGATTTTTTCAGAGGGATTGGGGCCTCCCTTCATGCCTGATTTTGCATGCTTCGAATTTTTAAGCTTTGCAAATGCCTAGAACCTTATTTTCCCCCAAGAAAGCTGAGGTCCTAATGCAAATTTTCTGTCACTGTAACTGAGGCCATAATCCCTAAACAGCAAGGAAATCACAGGCGGGTAAAGAGTGTCTTTAAATCTCTCCAGGGCCTCTCAAAGCAATCTTTTTTTCTTGTTAGCTAGGAAGGTTTTCTCAGCACTTGGCATACACCTCCTTGGCTAGAAACTGTGGCTGGGGATGGCTGTGCCTCTGCAGTTGCTGTAGGTGAATGATAGCTGTTGCCTGTGTGTTGCCACTGCACTGCTGGTGGCTCACACCCTCGCGGGGGCCTCGGAAGGAACAGATGAGCCGCCCATCCTCTCCGGAGGGCTACAGCAGCTTCCCAGGCTGGTTTAAATGAGCGCTGCATGGCAGCACCGAAGCAGCACCCGCACAGCCCGTTCTGCAGGTGCTGCTGGGAGCAGTGGTGAAGAGGGTAAAGTGCTGGCAAAGACAATCTGGATTTAAGCCTAAATACAATCCCTTTGGCTGCCCTGTAGGTCTACTCCTCCACTCAACTGCAAGGGACTACTTCATCAGCAAAGAGAGAAAAAGCAAGAAGAAGCAACCTCAGACTGCTGTTAGGCAATTTCAAATGTGGTTCTTGGTGATTAATCACCCTGATAAGTAGCATTCATGCAGATTTAGGGGAATTTTGGACTTTCTGTCACCCTGATAAGTAGCATTCATGCAGATTTAGAGGAATTTTGGACTTTCTGTATTATGAGCATCACAATCCCTTTCTTGCTGGAGTTTTGGGTTATAGCTCTGGTTGACGTTCCTGCTCTGAAACTCCAATTATATGTGTCTGATTCAACTGCAGCAGTAGGCTTGTCAGGAGAGCAGCCTGCGAGCTTGCTGGGGGCCTTTTAAGCACTGTCCAAGCACAACAGCAAGGTCTGGCTGATCGGAGTATCTCCCTCCATGCAGCCTGCGCTGGGTCCAGGGGTGACAGCGGAGGAGGGTGGTGTTAGAGAGCAGAGTGTGCCTTGAGCCCCAGGTACCTAGGGACAGCAATCTCCCATGCGGTGCACCATGTCCAGCTGTGTGAGGGAGGTCTGTAAGACATTGCTGGGAGGGTTTCAGAGGGTCCATGAAGAGATGAGTTGCAGAAGTCAGGTTTTTTTGAGCTGGTCCTTTCCAACACCACTGCTTTTTCTGCAGCCCTTCCTCATCATTTTCACCCTCACTCGGTTTTTGCTCAGGCTACATCCATTGCACAGGCCTCCAGGTGTGCAGCCTCCCAGTATTTTGGCGTTACAAATGCTTCTAAGGAGCGTCATCTGGAAGTGGACACCCACCTTGTGCTCTTTGCTCCTGGAGGATTCTGGAAGGCTCTTCTGACTCCTTGAGGGCTCTTGTTGTGATTAGAAATATCCCCTTCACCTGGCAGGCTTGCTGTCAGTGGTGGAAAGAAGATCAAATTTAGGACAAAGAGATTTGTACAATTATGTGTCTAATCAGTGAGAAAGAAGCTGAAGGGTAGTTGAGTCGCTGCATATTCACCTTACAGGACTCTGCCAAGTACATGACTTATACATCAAAATTTCTGAGCCTTCCTATGCCCTGTGTTAGCTTCACAGCTCACTCTCTTCCTTCTTCCCAGTCGCTAACCTTGCCTGGCTAAATATTTCTCTTGTACCTCAAAACTGATCTTCACTTTCCCGGTTGGTAAAGCAAGAGGACTCGCTGTGGCCCTGGGAAGGGCAGACCACAGCCTGGCATTTTGGGAAGCCCTTGGACTCTCTCACCCACACATAGCCCAGCAGCTACAGCTTCCTTTGCAGGCTGGAGACAGCTCTGTGGGTACGTTTCTCACACACTTGCAGCAGTTTTGCTCTTCTTCACCCAGCACCTTCTGGCCAAAGTTATTTTTCTAAGTAATAGTGAGTAGTTTTCTTCACCTTTCTCAGCCACAGAGGCTATGAGGAGAGTAAGGAAGCACTTTGTCACGAGGAAGACCTCTTTCTGGGAAACCCAGCGGTAGGCTGAGCCCTGCACACTCTGCTCCAGTGCAACTCATTGCACCTTGCCTGGCCGCAGCCTCCTGGGTGCTCCTGCACTGACCTGGGGCTGAGGCACAGTGTGAAACACGCAGCCTCGTCATGCCAGCCCTTTGGAAACCTCCACCCTGGAGTCCCTGTGTCCCATCCAGGACCAGACGACCTCCAGCTTCCAGCTGTCAGCCGTGGGGAATGGATTAAGGTGGAGTCCTTGCAGATGGGCTGTCCTGGGCACCTACTCACCGGAGACAGCGCTGCGTGAGGAATGGCCTCGCTGCGGTGTGGGTTTGCTCTGCCCGTTTGGGGTTGCGTCTGCTTGCCAACCTGCAGCTAGGACTGTGGACCAAAGCTGAGCTCCCTGGGAGCTGTAGTCAGAGCATCTTTTACAAGGATCTCTGGAGGTTATTTCATTTTATATATATTGTCCCCACTACCCAGCAAGCCTGGTGGAAAACAAGGTGGTTAAAGTAGCTTTGACACAAGCAAGGCAAAAATACCATGCCAGAGCACTTCCTTCAGCTGCCTGAGACTACTGGCTGCTAGGAAACTATAAACCTTGGGCCAAGCTTGCAGTCTGTCCCCCTTGAATGGCTCTGGTGAGAAAGAAATGGCTAAATCCCAATCTGAGTCCCAGCTGGGAGTCGTCCTTTGTGCATGAGAGGCATTAGTAGGACTGGTCTAAACAGCAGAATGCAGCCAGGGTTACTCAAGCAAGAAGGGAAAAACATGGGCAAATATGAAAAAGGTTACTATGCGTGGACAGCTCCGGGAATAGGAAATTTGAGCCTTTCTACCCATGTAGCAGCATGCCAAGAGGCTCTGCCCTTTGGAGGGAGGTGGACTGCCTGATAAAGCTGCCCAGCAAAGACCTTTCTCAGCGTAAATATAAACTCAGTCTCACCTTTCCTTAATAACAGAAAAGTTTGTCAGTCTCTTCAGTGTCTTACTGGCTCCAGACAATGGGAAATGGTTGTGCTGTTTGGTACAGCTGAGCTGCTCATAGCAACACATGATGAAATTCAGAAAGGGTTGTTCCCCAGGAATAGCACTGTGTCCTGGCTTCAAAAGGAGAGATCACAAACATAAAGGGATAGGGGAGAAGCTCCGGAAAGGCCAAGTGCAGAAGACAGGATGTTGGCAGGCTCTGAAGCACCTTGTAACCTTCAGTCTCCTGGGGAAACGGGAGGCAAGAGAGAAAAAGCGAATTAAAAAAAAAAAAAGAAAACCAGTGAAAAGCTGGCAAGGCTTAAGAATCTATTAAAGTTAATTAAGTATCACTCGAAACATGAAAATCCAGACCAAGCACAGCCAGCTCTAAGGAATCACATTTGCAACTCAAATGTAAGACAAGAAGGAGATTGTTTACTTGGCACCAAATTGTGATTTTCAGCATCTTCTTTTCAAGTAATAAAGATGAAGAAATTGTCTAAAATTGAAGTGACCAAAGAAAGAAGTGGTATTAACAGTTCAAGTCTTGGTTCAGCGAAGGATTCCAAGCAATGTGAGAGCTCCCATGGACTGGACAAGCTGGATTACCCTTATCAGCAGAGACTGTTTCCCCAGATATTGATGGGGTGTTGCATCAGCTCACAATTTTGCAGACTTAAAAGCCAGAAGGAATAATGATTATCATTTGGTTTTGAGTGTTGGGCAAGAAGTTTCACATGGTGCTTCCAGTTTTGTTCCCTTATGCTCTGGTTACACTGCAGAAGAAGTTTGAGGCTGAGGTCTGCAGATAACTGAAGCCCACGAAAGGTTACTAAGGAAGGCAGCTTCGCACATTCATCGCAGCAAACCACATACGTGAAATTGCTAAAAAAGTCTCTGTCTTCACTGGGAAGTTTTCTGCTGTCCACAAATGAAAACAGTCAAAAAGCACTTGGAAAGACATCAAAGTTTAAGCTAAAGGCCAAAAATGGATGGTTTTCTTCGCAGCTGTAAAGGGTGAAGTAGCCAAGGCACAGACAAGGGCTGTCACTAAGCTATCTCAGAAGACCACATGGTGGCAAAACGCCTGTCTTTGGTCCTGCGAGTTGCTTGCGATGAAGCTAGGGATTAGACCTATGAATGCCTTTTGGTGTTATGAAGTTACACGTGTTGATTTTATGAAGTTAAATATTTTTATGTATTTTTGGGTTTATAGCCCCTAAATAGATGTGGCATGAGAAGGAAAAACAATTTGGATTTCTATAAAGGAAATTCGTGCTCCTCTGATCTACCATAGTTATTTGACTGTGATGATAAAAGTATAGATACTGGAGAAGGAGAAATCCTTTGCATTTCAAAAATTAATTTAAATTAGCCAGACCAGGAAAGACACTGGTAGAGGATGTCAGACACTCAGATGAATACGCAGCACAATGTCATAGCTTATGCCAAATACTAGGTCACATTGGAAGGAACGGATTGAACACCTCGCACAGTTAGAGCATTGCTGAACTCCAAATTAACAGTACCCATAAAGGGAATGGATCTGGGCATATGCACACAGCTAAATAAAGAGCAAGGCTCCCTGTGCAGCACTAGGCTGAAGAGTAAACAAAATGTTAGCATGCCGAAAGGTTGGGGTAGGAAATATTGTGCTGCTACTGTATAACCTGGTGGAGCCCTGACCTCTCTAACCTTGCTCAGCTCTGGTTACCCTTTCCCAGAAAGGCACACGCCGGGAGGAAGCATGTATGAAAATGTTCAGAGGCTGAGGAGACCTCCTTGTGAAAACAAACCGAGAAGACTGGAACTGTTTGTCAGGGCCCTGAATGCACTAATAGGCTTTGGATTTAGGAAAATGAAGAGCTAAGAAGGAATACAGTAGAGATATGCTGGGAAGCAGGCTGATTTATCTTTTCTATAAATAGAAGGCGAGAGAGGAATCAACAGAATCACAACAATGTATTTTAAATGGAAAAAGGGCTTTTTATATGACAGTTCACAGTTAAATCTGTTGAACTCACTGTTGCATTATATCATAGGGGCCAAGAAAGATGAAAAATCAGGTCTCTTCCAAACTTCCATACTGTATTAAAACACTGCTGGTGTGACCTGGGGAATATTTTACAATTGTCCTGATTCTGACAGCCATGTGATGATCTTGAAAGTACTGAAACTCTGATCCCAAACCTGTGATGGCATTTGCAGTGTAATTCAGTGTAATTTGCAGTGTAATTCAAGCCATGGGTGCTCAGGGCTTGGAGCACAGATGAGAAAGGAAGGCACCGCCTGGGTCTTTTCTCACCTGAGGCACTTTTGCCATGTATCTCCAAGGAGCTCTAGCACCCAGCCTCCCTCTGATGAGGGTTAACTAGACCTTTGCTGTTTGCCAGGCAATATATCTTCCTGGTTAACTTCCTAGGCCTAGGAGCCAGTGTCACGCCAAGAAAGTGCCAGCTCTTGTACCAGGAGCTCCCCACCACCATGAACTGAAAGTCCAAGCAGCAGTCAGCCATTCAGGCACTATCTGCTGTCACATCCTTCTTACACATTTGCAATGTGCTACTGTCTGTAACATCCAAATGCAGCCTTGGAGTTGCATGTCTCCACTTTTTTTTGTCTGTTTTCACTATAAACACAGCATGCCTAAGGCCCCCTCAAACTGGAAACTTTTCTGAACAGCTTCCAGCCTGACCAAGATCTGTATGTAACATGGCCATGGGTGAGCGCTGAGGTAGCTTGAGAGCAAAGCACCGTTTAGGGACAGTGACTGTAAAGAGCTTGGTGTCAACACGCTACAGGCGTGAAGTCTGAGAAGAGATTTATGGTGTGCTGGTACATGACATATGGATCTGGTGTTTAAGGAAGCTGTTGCATTAGCATCCATGAGTCTGCGTGGGATGTACCTGAATAATGGAGCCATCTCCTGGATTTGGAGCAATTTTTAAGGTGTCCTTGGGGGGAAATTCAGGGAAGAGATGGTAAATGGAGGCAGCCCTGAAGAAGAGCAAGAGGCTTGTCAAAGCTTGTAGAGAGGAAGGGAATTGCCAAAGTGCTGGAGTTAATTTACAGCACACTGCTCACAGTTTCACTTCATCCACCCTCTCCAGATGTTTGCCTATAAAAGGTTCATTCAAGCTTCATTTCTTAGCTAAAAGAGTTGATAGCAAAGATCTTTATCTTCTGGTTGGCTACTATTCTGATGAGCAAAATAGACAAGTGCTGCCAGAGAAGAGCCTGTTCTGTGTGCTATATTTGTAGCTGTGAGAACACAAAAAGATATGCCTTTGGAATATAATTGCCTGATTTCTCAGATGTCCTTCTGGATCCTGGCCTGGGAGCTAATTTTCCTATCTCCGGTTTTAATCTCCAGATTCTTCCAGCTGGGTTCCCTGAGTTTTTTTAATACAGGCACTGACACTACGAGTTCTTATTGCTCTGAAGAAGCATATCTTCAGAGTATTACTAATCACTGAATTTATTGTCCTGCGAAGGGGGAAGGGTTGGAGAAGGCTCAATGGAGTGTTGTACCTGGTGCAGAACCTGAGTGATCTGAGGAGCCTGGACTGAGCTCACCTCTTTTTAAAGTGGAGTTAGGCCTTTCTTCATGGCACCATAGAGACAAAGCTTGTATGAGTGTGCAATTGAAATCCTGCACATAGCACATCCCAGAGGCTCTGTGGCCTGAGGAGCATGGATGAGAGCTACCCATGGGACGCTGTCCTGTCCCCAGCCACTGCTTTTTAGGGGGAGATGGACGCATAGCCCTGTTTAGAAAAGAACAAGAGTGACCACATTTGAGGCCCAGCACATGCTGGGGATGCTGTCTCTTCCTACCCTGTTTTGTTCTAATTCCCCAGCAGCCCACCCAGACCTTGTTTCCCCATCAGGCAACCAGCACCCACAGATCCGGGCAATCCTCAAAGCAGCTCCTCCCTTCTGTCAGCTTTGTTGTTAAATGTCCCAAAGCCCCCAACCAGCAGCCCAAGAGCTTGCTTGCCCCAGCAATATACAAGGCTTTCTGCCCTCTTTCTTCCCCTTCTCACTGTGAGAAACACAAAAACACAGCAGCCGAAGGAGACCGAACAAATCAAGCTGATGACCCAGATGCAGCGATGGGGCAGCATGCTGGGGCTGTGCACACGAAGAGCTGAGGCAGCACTTTCCCCCACCCAGGGCACTGAAGAGGGGCCAGAGTAAATGAAACCCACAGGCTGAAAAACGATGCTGAGAAGCCTAGTTAGCCGTCTGCATTACATGGTGCTGGGTAACGGGGGGTGATCGCACCCTGGCCGGGCGATGAGGAAACCTGTCCCTCCTGCAAACAGATTAGGTGTCTGCTCCTGATCCAGTGTTTTTCCACTTTGCATGTACCCAGCTCCTAGCTGTAAGCGCGAGGGACTGGACGGCTGCCGCTGGCACCAGCCACAGGTAAGCAGGCAGGGACAGCCAGGGAACCTCTGTCCATGGGGAAGGGTTCAGGGCACCGAGCTCAGGCCACTGTGTTCCTTCTCACTCTGCAGCTCCCAGCTAGGAGAGCATCCAGGAAGAATTTGTTCTCCCAGGATGAGCAGGGAGTTAAGACAAAGGGGAGAGAAGTGCAGTGATGACAGAAGAAAAGACATTAAATACTAGCAGCTGCAGGAGTGGACCAGGAAACCCAGCAATGCAGCATCCTGCAGAGGGAAAGCAGCTGGAGGAGAGGGGCCCCAGGGTGGACATCTCAGGAAGAGCCTGAAGTGCATCGCTCTTTCTGCACAGAGTGAGATCATCTGTGCCCATCACCTGGGGATGGACACAGAGCAAGTACCAGAAGATGGCACTCCTGGATGTACAGCACACTGGAAATGCACTGGACTGTCATGCTGGGGATGCACTCCAGACTGGTCATGCTGGAGATGTGTTCCACAACTCCCCTTGAGACTGCCACCAGATGTAGCTCCTGCCCAGTCCCTGGGGCATACATAGCCTCAAGGCTGTGTAGGGTCCAGTCCTGAGGCAGCAAAAGCCGTAGTGGCAAAAGCACAGCTGTGTTTCTCCTAATTGTGCCTGACTGACGCACCCACCCCAGGAGTGGGGCTGTACCTCAACACTCTCTGTGGCTCTTCCCTCTGCTGCATTGTTTAACCCAGGGCATGAGACTCTTCACCATCCTCAATTGCCTTTTAGGCCCAGAGAGCTGAAGGAGCATTTAAGGCTCTGAACCTCCTGTGAGTCCTGGCTCCCAGAGCATTGCCAGGGCTTGCTCGGTGGGAGCTGACCTTCGAGGCTTCGAGGTTTAAGTCCTGGTGGCTCGAACTCACCATGCCACTCCATGCAGGACAAGAAAAGAGGGAGCAAAATGGGGAAAATGCGAATGAACAATAAGATGTTAGCAGAGGAAGAAAGAG
>NW_010103531.1:57860-60506 GCF_000699245.1 Pterocles gutturalis | reverse complement strand
AGTGTAAAAATCTCCAGTGAATATACATGGAAAGTAGGGCAAAGTGAAAAACAGATCCAAAGGAAATGGGAAAAATGGAGCGGAGAGAGAGTTCCCATGAAAACTGTTTTGTATACAGGGTAAACTGCAGGCAGGCCTCATTTGGGTCACATAACACAGGCTTTCTTCGAGCTGGAAAACAATTGCAAACCAAATACTGACTCGCTCGTGGAAAAACAAAATCCACAGAATTTTCATTTATGGGAGCAGAAGGTCTCTGAGCTTTTGTGAGAGCAGCAGATCTCAGAAAAATGCCTTGCAGGATTCAAGTGAAGCCTGTCCCAGCATGGTCAGGTCCAGGCTTGGCAGGAGTGGGAACTGGGCTTAGGAAGGAGGAGGAGGAGGGTTTGCAAGAGCCCATGCAGGCAAAGCAAGAGCGCAGCAGCCTCAGGAAAGCAGTGCTCCTGTCCTATCGAGGGGTCATGGAGACTTCTCTAAATGAGCCTCACTGGGCCAAGCCTTGGTGTCAAGCCGCCTGTCCTTGGGGGTCAGCTTTGCAAAGCTCTCGGGAGAGCAGCCGCCAAAAGAGAGGTGGATATTGCCCTTCTTGGGGACACACTCAAAGAGCAGATGTCATTCTCTGGCTTCTCAGCATCTTCAGCTCAGCAAACAGCACAGCAAGGAGCTCTCGGCGTTTGCTGTGCTGCTGTCAGGAGCCTGCACTGCTTTGCTTCGCTTTGCCTGAACAGCCGGGCAGTGCAGAGCTGTCGGCAGCCGTTCGCAGTGAGAACAGCCTGTCCTGCGAATTCATCTAAATGGGTGCTCTGAAACAAAAGAGGGGCTCAAGCTCTCATTTCAGCCTGACAGACCCGGGGGCACATTCATATTGAGGACACAAAGGCAGGTGATACAGAAATAAATAACCTCTGCCATCGGACAAGTTTGGGCACTGACAGGGGGAAAATCTGTTCTGGAAGAGCGAGAAGCATTTTAATCAACACACCATCCTCGCTGGGAGCACCAGGCTGAGGAGCAGCAGAAATTCGTTGTGTTTGAGCCCAGCATAGCCAGATCTCTCAAAGCCCAGGGACCTGTTGCCAGTATTTTCAGGATCACAAGTGCCCCCCTTTGTGGGTGACAGCTGCTCTTGCTGACCAGCAGAGAATGGCTGAAGGAAGCTATTAATCTGGATTTCCACTGAAGTTTAAAAACGCTGTAACCATTTCTTACAACCATGACCAAGAAAGGAGGCAACAGCACAAAGCAAATAAACAGTCATTAATGTCCCTCAGAGATACGTTTATGCTTCATTCCTGAAAAACACAGCCCCTCAGTAGTGCAGTGCTCTGGGACAGAATTGGGGAAAGGGTGAGAGCTGGGGAAAATAGCCTGGATGGGGCAGGGGGGGTGTCCCTGTCACTGCCTGCCTGTGCAAGGGGACAGCCACCACTGAGCGAGAATGGAATCACATCCAGCCAGGGAGAGGTGTCGTGCAGTGGGGTGATGGTCAGACACAGTGTTTCACTCCTGCTTTCCCTTTGTTTTGATGGTGGGGCTTCACATGGGGGTCGCACATGTCCCCAGCAGCCCCTACCAGAGAGTACAACCTGTATGAGTTTGCCCTGAACAGCCAACCTCATAAGAGAGGAATGCATCATCTTAGGAGGAGTGAAGTCCAAGCTTGGAAGGGCCTCCAGAGCTTTGCCAACACTTCATCTCATGTCCCACTCCCACTCAGAGGCTGGATGCCTCTGGCCCCTATCCCAGCAGCAGAGAGCTCTCCCCGCAGGCAGGACCTCGCAGTCCCAGCTCTGTGATCTGAGAGCAGGTGTGCAATGGCCAAGCCACCCCCCAGCATGTCCCTCTCTATGTCCCCAAACAGCGAATGCACCAGGGAAAGACAGCAAGTACTAAGCCCAGGCTGGGCTGAGAGGCAGGGACGGGGGTGCGTGGCCAGGGCTGCACGTGTGACCCGAGCAGGGAGGTTTCTGCAGCGAGTCCTGTTTGCAGAGGAACGCTCTGTGCACCCTCATTCCATGTGCTGGGACCCAGTCAGACAATATTTATCTCCTTGGAGATCAAGTGATAAATGCTGACATGTGTGGCTCTGCTCTACATAACCTGAGTCATATAAAACCCACCCCAAAAAGTTGAGCTGAGATTCCTTCCCCAGTGTTGTTTGCTTGCAGCTCTTGCCTGGTTTTAGCGACTGGCTGGAGCACAGCACGGGCAGGTGCTGGGCATCGGTGCGCAGGCTCGGGGGGTCTTCTGGCTGGCTTTGAGTTCTTCTTCCACATGCTGGATGCAGAATATACATGAAGAAGATAATTTTGATGAACTATAGGAGAATCAGTCACTGCACTAGACCATTTCTGAGTGACAACATTCCCGACGACTGTGCTTCTAACCCCCAAGGGGAATTTACAGATAGAGATTTGGAAAGGACAGTGCTGGATCATTTTGAAAGAGCAGTGATGATTTGTCAGAGAGGCAAAAATCATGGTCCTAACCAGCAGCATTCATCAAACAGTTCTGCATTTCTCATAAGACACACTGGGCTCCAACCTGCTTGAATTCCCCTTAGGTCAAAAATGTTCTTCTTCCCCCAAACTGTAATATCCCCTCTTTGGACATGAAACTTCCCACTTCCTGACCGAAACCTGCAAA
>NW_010103531.1:17890-57829 GCF_000699245.1 Pterocles gutturalis | reverse complement strand
CTCTTTCCACACCCCGCTCCTTCTCACTTAGAAAGTTGTTGTGTTTCAGTGATGAGTAAAGTAATCCCCGCTCATAAATTATGTTTATAGCACGCTTTTGGATCTTACTTGGATCAGGATGAAAAACACTGAAACAATGTCAGTTATTATTTTTACCATCAGTTCAGAGCAATGAGTTCAGTCCCCTTTACGAAACTCTTCTCCATAATTAGGAAAATGTCACGGTAACTGTTTATCTTCATCAGCGAGTCTAGAACTGTGAACGCTGTGAGCGCTACAAGCTCCCCCACAGACAGGCTGATCTTTTCTGAGATCCCTGGTGAGGTTTAGCAGTGAGCAGAGGACCAGGGGAGGGTTGTGTAGCACAGCAACCGAGTCCTCAGCTCACCTGCAGTTTGTGGAAGAAGGCAAAGGCAGAGGGAACTGCTTTGACGCCACCGGCCTTGTGGGGATGGTGCTTTGCCAGTTCCAGGGATAAAAAGTCCTGCTCAGCGCTATGGCTCCTTGTCCCTGATAAGCAGCCAAACTCAGGAGCTTTGTTGCCATAGTGGACATGTTTGTTTAGGTCACAAATTCAGGAAAGCAACTGAGAACAAAGTAATAATGTGCTATATGAACACGGGGGGTGCTGCGTGCACCCTGGGCACCCACCTCCAGCACAGGCCTGGGTGCAAAGGGGTTCAAAAGAAATATAAAGAAAATCATGAAGCAGCTCAAGTACTGGTTATTAAACATGAAAGTTCGTAGTTCACCTCCATCAGCTCGGGAAACTCCTGACCTGCTGGTTGCCAAAGGCTGAACAGGATATTAGGGGAGTGACCCAGGTGTTGCATGGCCAGTTTCTTGCTCTCTGTCCCTCTTTCTGCCTGCTGGCTGCTAGAGACACAGATGTGCAGAACACCTTTGGAGAGCCATTCTCCTGCTCCTAAGACAGTGAAGGACATAGCACGGTTGAGGCACAGAGTAGGCTGCAGTCCTGGAACTTGCACAACCAAGAGTCGTCCCCCTGGCAGCTGCAGTCGACTGCTTTCTGTGTTGTGCTGTTGGTGGGTGAGTGGGTATTTGGGGCCATTTCCAGTGGTTGTTGCAGTGAATTTTTCAGGGGGGAGCTGGTCCTCTTGCACACAGGGACGGAGGTGCAGTGAACGCAAGCCTTGATGGGCTGGGGGTGTCCCACAGCCATGGCCACTGCTGTCCAAACACTCAGGCGTGGTTTGGGTCACCTCTGTGTCCCCTGTTGATTATATAGAAACAGAACAGCCACACGGGGTAAAGGCAAAGATGAAGGTAGCACAGTAAGTCTGTAGTAGCTGATAAAACATAAAGAAAATGCATCAGGTTAGCAAAGGGACTGCTAGAGGCCATGGTTACTGTTTGAGTGTAATTTTAGATGGGGAATGTGACAGATTTGTTATTTGTGTTCCCTGTAACTGAAGTTTTGATTTTTGGAAGCTTTCATCAAAGCTGCACCACTTTGGAGTTTTCAACCCTTCCTACTCCCTGCAAAGCACGAGTCACTCTCAGGGACACCACTGAGCGGTGACAGGAGGTGGCTGAAGAAAGATGGAAATATCCCAAGCAGACAGGATCATGCTTGCTTTTTTCTTTTTCCCTGGTATCACACATGGCTCCTGGAAGCAAAAGGTGGAAAAACAAGCCTGCAGAGCACAAACACAAAACACAAACACAGAGATGCTTGGTTTCTAGCCATGGGAAGCTGGTGCTGCCAGTGGGCTGAGTCATTGCCCCGGCTGGAGAGGGACACATGGTGGGACGGGTGGAGGTGAGGAGGTGGCAGATGGCCTTTCTGGACCAGCTGGCAAATGGCCTGGCAGGGAAGGTGACGCCTTTCTGATTCAAGTTTGTAAGACAAGGCTCTGGTCCTCAGGATGTAGCTCAGGGAACAGTGTGACCATGGCCACCTCAGGGACCTCATGACGCTTGTGTTGTGCTAGGCACCAAGCCCAGTGCCTCTGTGAGCTGGATCCATGTGCTACAACACCCCAGTGGCTCCCATTTAAAGCTGTCCTGTGCCTCTGTGCCAGCTCCATGCTCCAGCATTGCTCTTTGGAGAGCCATTCCAAGGAGCAGTCCCACTTCAGGGACGCATGAGTCCTTGCTTGGCTGATGCAGATGTATTCAAACATGGTTTTGGCCCTTTATTTTATTGCTATTTGTCAGACCAGGATAACCAGCTCATTAAATCCAACCCTGCCTTGACAAAGCATTGACAGGAAAATTGCAGAGATCAGCTTTGTCCCTGGGACAACTTAATCTGCCTTCAGGCTGTAGCTGTTATGCAATAAGAAAGTTCCCCTGCTCGGATGTGCTCTGCAAAAGGTCATATCCTTTCCCAACACCCTTTACTGTAGCCATGGGCTGTTGTGGGAGGCAAAGGGAGCTCCTCTCCTCACTAAGAGATGTGCTTCCAGTCCCCTGCCCCTATTTCATGGTGCTCCCCCAGCCCTGCCCTGCAAGCTTTCAGGCTGATACAGCTTTGGACTGGCTCCACTGCTGGATGAGTGTCAGCCCAATCTGAACACCAACAGCATTGCTGAGGCTAGATGGTTCTTGTTGGCCATTTTGTATGTGTTCCTCAAGTCTTGCTTCTTCCCATCACATGCGTCCGTGCACTCTCTGGAAGATGCTGCTGCGAGGGCTGGTGAGCGGTGCTGCTGTGGGCACAGCGGAGCCCGTAACGGACAGTGACATCCAAGGTGTGCAAGGGGCACTGCTGTCCTGGGTGTGCTTGGGTGTTGGTGTGAATGAGCTTTGGTAACACTGCTCATAAACTGGTATTTGTTCCTGCATATAATGTTGATGAAAGAAAAGAAAACAAGGTATGATCATGCTGAAGTTTGCTGTAGAAAACATCATAATTTCATTCTCCAAACTGAAAGTTATTGATCAAAAATGCTAATACTTTTTTTCCCAGTGTTCTTGTAAATATTTCCAATACATAAAAATGCACCTTTCCCTTTGCAAAACTGACAACATTTATTTTAGCCAAATATGTATTTTTTCCAGTGGAAAATATTTCAGCATGTGCATGCACTTTTTATTCCACGTTAAAGTTTCATGCATTTGTTGAAGTATTTTTCATTGTGATATCCAGTTGCTGATCTGATAAAAAGTGGTCTCCAAAGGAACTATGAGCTATGGTATGATTGTTTCAATGAAGCTGCTGCTGCTATGACCAGACCCACTTGCTTTTTCTCTGTTTTCGATAAGCAACTTTTAAGGGCTGGGCTAACTTCCACTCTGCTCTCCACACGGCCTTGATTTGTTTCTCAGCTCTGCAACGCATCTGTCTTTGCAATGCTACTACTTCTGCTTTGATCTGCCTTTGCAAAGTTTAATTGCCTGGAGAATAATCAATTTGAGCTTCTCTCCCCATTGCGTAACAGAAAGGCTTGTAAGAGCAGCCTGAGCTCTGGCGCTGGGTTTCGTTGCAGTCCCATCCCTGACTGCAGTGGCATTGCAGCTCAGGGCTCCTGGCACTGGTCCCTTCTTCCCAAAGGAGACCTTTTGCTCCTTGCTATTAGGACAGGAATGACTGCAAAACTGCAGCTCCAGAAAGACCTCACTTGACACTTCCATGCCCAGTCAATACTGACTTTCAGAGGGGGAAGGAACTTCTGACCCTGTTTCTGAGAAATGTGCCCTGGACCACTGTGAGGTGGCTCACCATCCCTTGCTGCTGAGGTCCTCTTTGTGTAAACTACCAAAAACTTCAGTTTCAACCTGTGGGGCAGTTGGGGAGGGGACTGTTCCCTGGGCCCAACCTTTGAGGTGACTTGCACTTTGGTCCTGCAGTGGCATGATGGAGCAGATGAAATTTTCCAAAAGTAGGAGGCAGCAGACCTGCATCAGGATCCTCCCACAACTCTATGCCAGGGAAGTAATTTGTTTGCTGTGTAACTTTTTCCTCCCTTTCTTTTCTTTCTTTAACTTTGTCAAGGCTTGGAGAGGGATCTGGAGGCTGTCCTGGGCTCTTCCTGACAGCCAGCACTACATAGCTGTTAAGTACCAGGGAGGACTGTGCTGGGAGCTTCACCTGGCGTGGTACAGAAACACTGCTTGTTGGCAGCGTGGCTGACTGAGGATAAACCCTGAATGGATAAACAATGTCCCCAGGAATGAGAAGTCCACATAGCTGAAACTTGGCCAACCCAGTGGGAAAAGCGCTGACAGACTGGCTTGGACATGAGGGGCCTGACAGCCTTGGGCCCCAGCAAGGGAATGCAGATACTGCTGATGGGATGGGAATTGCTGCAGGAATTAGGACCAAGGGCTCTGAAGCAAAGCTGTGGAAGAGAATGTTCAAAAACATTGCGATGCTGAATCTCCAGCTTGCGTGGAGGTGACAGCAGATGCCATATGTCCCCTATCTGTCTCCCATATGTTCAGGGCCTCAAGACAATACCTGCCCCTCAGGGCGTTTGCTACCTACCCCAAAGATGCCCGGCCCGTCTGAGAGTCCAGACCCATGTGCTGCTCTGTGCCGTGACTTTGTGATGGGAGAAGGTGGCACTGAGGACTAAGCCGTCCCCTGTATTCACCACAGAGCCTCTTGGTCTCATCAGGGTGGAACATCAGGGTGGGCTTGACAGGGACATTGGACACAACTTCTACACAGTCACATCTTAGGCCTTGATGGAAGAGGTGGTCAGACCGCGACTTTTCCTTCAGTGTATTGCACAGTAATTTTTATTTGAGAACCCTTAAATTCTACACCATATTTAAGGCACTTGCTCCCAGGGAGCCACTGTGTCAGCAAGAAATGACGGGTGTAGAAAGGCAATTACCATTTTTCAGCTTTGGAGTACTGTCCCCAGCTTTGATGGATTTCTGATAATACACTTAGGAACTCCGAGTGCCTTCCTTCCAGAAGATAGTCAGGATGGTTACTGTGAAAGCATGAACATTTGGGGGATGTTGGGTATGAGGGAAATGAGAACATCAGAGGTTCGTTCTTCAGCTTAAGTGAAGAACATGAGCTAGCTAACAAAGATACTTCTGGAGAACTGAGATATCTATTTTATAGGGTTTCTTGGAGGGTGGTGGGGCACTTCTACTTTAGAACATTATTTCATTGTGAAGAACCCTGCTTTTTCTCTGCAAAGTTGGTATTTCCATGAATATTTAATATTTAGTGTGAGCCAGAAGAAGTAGCAATGTACAGTCAGCTTGTGAGTTCATCCATGGGAAATGTGATCATATTAGAAAATGCATGTAACACATGTCTTTTCTTATTAATTATGCATTAGCTAATGAATTACTAGATACAGACTGAGCTCAATTGTTTCATTTTTCCCGTGCACAGCAGAGTGGAACTAATCTCTGCCAGATTTGGGTTTCTTATGTTTTAATTCCTCTGGGGGGAGCATGTGAACATTTCTTATCGGAAACTTAGAAGCAGAGTGAGAAATAACCCTGCACACTTTTCTCTGACTCCTGGACTCTGATCAAAGGATATTCGCTGTGACATAAGGTTCAGTAATGCCTGACTTAGAAGGAAACTAATTTCTTGCCATGAGTTCTTCCATGCCTTGTTCTTGGATGCGCTCTTTAGCCCTGGATCTCCATGTCTTTATATCAAGGGCTTTCTCTTCTGTTCAGATTCATCCATTACTCCAGGACAGCGCTGCAAAGGAGATTTAGCTGTGTTTGTCCTCAATAAATTACAAATTTTGTGAAAAATGCAGTTCATGGGAAAAGGAAATTATTTACACCTTTGTGGGTCAAATTTTGTGATAAATCCTCCCCTCCAAGATTTCCCTTCACCCAAAGGTGCTGAAGTTTTTAGTTCTGAAATTTTGAAAGAAGCCTTTCAGCCTGATCTTTCAGAATCACCACTTTTTTTTTTTCTCTTTTGAAACATGACCCATTTTTTGAGAAAAAGAGTGAAAAGGAAGAATAAATGTTCCCCAAACAAAATAAGTTTCTTGTTTTGGGTCTAGTTCATCTTCTTTGTAATTGTTGTTTTGCAAAACAACTGGGGAAAAAATGCAATTCTGCTTGGGCTGAGCTAATTAGTTTTTCTCTGATTTCTTTGTTTGCCAACCAAACTGAAAAATCGGCTGCTCCTACACTTCTATTTGCAAATGAGCTGGAAAACCTTCTTATTCCAACAGCAAGACTGTAAAAAATATCCAAGGAATCTCAGGAGGAATTGCACCAGAGTACAGCATTTTGATTAGAAGCATTTCTCTTGTTCCCCAGTGTAAAATTCCACCTTTTGCAACAGAGAAACACAATGCCCATGATTTAGAAATGGCAAAGACTGCTTTGTAAGAAGCAGGCTTGAACAGGGCAATTTAAACCATCCGATGCACCAGAGATGGTTCCTGTGGTCCTGGTAATATCATCATTCTCGTGGGTACAAACGAGGCAATGAACTGTGCAGGCAGGGCGGAAGGGAGGGACCCTGGGTTGGCTCAGGCTGATCAAGAAACAGCCCAAGCAATGGAGGGACTCCATGACGGGGCTTTGGCTCTGTTTTTCCAGAGTTATTTTTAATCCTAATGAACCCTTGGTCCTGGTGGAAGTGAGCTCAGTAGTACAATGCTTCCTGTGGTCACCTCGCAAGCCCAAGACGCCCATCCCATCCCACCCAGCCCTGCTAACCCTGCAGGACCCTGCCTAAGGATGAATGGCAGCCCCCACAAAACTCACCACTCTTCCCCACTGGTGCCTGTGACAGCGTGTTGCCATGGGCCGGGCAGAGGGACATGTTGCAGATGGAGGGCAGGCGAAGGGGACAGCCTCTTCCTGTCTAGCGTGGAGGACCGGTGCCAGAAGGCAGGCTCCACACGGCATACAGCAGTGGCTGTCCCATCTCCCGAGCCACAGCCAGTGTCCGGCTACAGGTGTCTCTTCCCATAGTGCCTGTACTGCCCAAGGCTCTGCTAGCCTCACCAAAAATGCAGTGAGCATGTCTGTGCATCCTCCCAGAGGACGTTCACACTCTCAAACTGTTTCCCAAAGGAGCACTTTTCTTTTTCCTAGATCACTGAGTGGATTTGAGAGCAAATTCACAGAAAGCTTGGAACAACCGAGTGCTTTCTGCTGTTATTTGGACTCGGCCATGACTTTATTCAGCTGTTGGGACATTGAACTCATGGGAAGTTTTCCTTATTTGCAACTGGTGATGCATCAGAGGGCCTTGGTAAATGAAGATGGCTTAGCAAGCTGTGTCCTACCTTCCCTGTGCATAACGTGCAGGGAGATATTGCAAGTGCATGTGTTAATGGCAATAGACCAGCAAAGGTGGAGAACAGGACCCTCTCACCCATGTGGTGTCTTCTTCCTCCCCAAGAGCCCACAGTTTCAGCTCCCACCCTTGGGAACATGCCCCATAGGACTCTCCAGGGACAAGATGACCGCAGTGTCTTATCTCTGGCCTGAGGATTTCTGCCAGTTTCTGTCTAGGGATGGGAAAATGAGTAGGGAACAGTTCATTATCTTAATTTTTCCCAGTGAACCTGTAAAGTGCTGGGTGTGGGAGGGGGGAGGAAGCAAGTCAGTGCTTTTGGGCCACAGCAAAGTTTCTCTGTAATTCCCCATGTTCCAGGAACATTGCAGCCACTATCCTGGAGCACCGTTTCCAGCAGGGGCAGCATAAAGAAGTCAGTTTTAATCTTATTAGGTCAATGATGCTCTTTATTAGCCTAAATCAGACTGGCATCTTTTTGATGTCTGTCCAAGAGAGGTTCTATCTCTTTCTTGTTGGAAAGGCCATCAAGAACTCTACTCCTGGGCTGTAAATAGAAAGAAAAAAAACTTGTTGATGAACTGTTTTACTGACCAGCCAGCAGCCAGCACAAGGGAAGCAGCTGAGAAAGTGCCATGATCAGAGGTCAAACTTTCTGCAAATGGAGGCTGACTTTTGGGAGGACAAAGCCACTGCACTCAGTGGTGAAATCCCTTTACCTCTGCCAGACCTCCAGTCCTGGGTGAGCCTCATGTTATGGGCTGGGAACAGCTGAGTGACCTGACTGCTGTGACCTCTGTTTTGTGTCTGCCCGTGGGTGGCTTTCTTGCCAGCCACCTTGGAGCAGCAGAGGGTGCAAGGCAAGGAGGAACAAGCACAAAAAGAGGAGGCTTTTTGAGGAGGAGGGGGACAATGGAATTATGGCCGGGCAAGAAGGGACTGGATGCAGGGTATCACTATCCTGGGCTTGGCTACTGGTCCAATCCATCCACTCTCCTCGTTATCCTGTCCCTGGCCAGATGCATTATAAGAAACGAGTTTAAGGATGGCACCCCAAAGTGGGAGTTTCTTCAGACTCAACACTGCACATCCTGTTGAATGCAGCTTTGTGCTTAGAAGAATGAAGGAGCTGGTGCCACTGGCATGTTTTACATGGTGGAAAACTTCCCAGGCATCTCCTTCCCTCTTCTCTCCCAGTACAATCCCAGCTGCATCTAAGCCTGGCCAGGAGACTTAGATCACAAAAATGCATGTAGCAGAATGGTACTACAAATGCCTTTTTTTTTTTTTCATGTGCAAGAAGGATGAAGAAAGAAATTAATGTGTATTAGTATATTAATGACAGGCCTATTGTTTTTGTAATGGTAAAGAAGCTGATGTTCACGGGAGCCCATACCTTTAGCCTGAGACATCCGTGATGATAGATAGCAGTTTTTTCTTCTGCCAAAAAGAGTTGAATAAAAGACCTGCATTATTCCAGGGTGTGGTGGGTGACACCATGCACGATATCACTGCCTCAGCAGTGCCAGCACCTCGGTCTCATGGCACAGCCCAGTGTCTTTCCAGGTGTGGCATCAGGAGGAGGCATCAGGAGATGGCATCTGCCCCACCTTGCTGTGTCCTGCCTGAACATCACAATGTGACACCAACTCTTCACCCAGACGTTGGTTAGTATGGGGAGAGGAACTAGTCTTGGCTTCAGCGCTGCATTTCAAACTGATGTCAGCAGTGCCGTTGTATAAGTCTTTTTTATTTTTTTAAAGACACTTATTTGATGTGGTTATTTTAACCAGTCTTTTCCCTGTTATATTTTCTGTCTCCACACAACTTAAGCCAAAAAGGCAGATGGCCCAGAAAGCAGAGGGAACCTGTCTGGTCTCACTGCTCAGGTCACAGTACTAAAAGTAAGCAGGGAGAGGAAACAGGGGAAGGTGAATTAGATTTTCATAAGTCTTTCCATGGCAAGACCATTGCAATTAATGAGCACTGATAAAGGAAATATTTTTTTCTAATAATCAGAATTTCTATCTTGAACATGTCCCTTTAAGACTCATTTTGCTTCAGCAATGCAAGATGCTCACCCTTTGGCTAAGAAAACCCCTTTGTAAGAGGGACTCAGTTCCTGTGGGGTTACATCTGGCTTCCCAGCCCTTAGCATAGCTGTTGAGGCTGCGTGGAGGACTGGGTCTGCTCAGACTCCTGGGTCCGTGTTTCCACCCAGGAGAGTTCAGGGCTATGGGTGAGGAGAGCAGCCTTGCAGGAAGTGGAAAGCAGGCAGGGCAAACCTGGCCGTATTCTTGCACATCTGGTGGCTGACAGCTGATAGAACCCCCAGTGATATAAGCCAGCTCCCTCTCCTGGGATGCAGGCAGACATAGCATTTACTATATAGACTGTGTCAGAAGAGCTAAGCCCAGTCTGTAGCAGGGCCGGTGGATCGCACAAACACTGGCTTCCTGGGCTTGCTGGGTAGCCAGCAGCTATCGCCTTTCTGTGCACCTCAACTTCCCCATCTGAAAAACAGGGATAATGAAACTAATCTCCTTTGTAAAGTAGGTTGAGATTTACTGGTGCAAAGCACTGGGTGAGACCCCCCGGCACTTCTGGGGAAAGCTGCAATGCTCGTGTGAAGTGTGAGCTTTGAGACAAGTTCTGTTAGATTTAACTCTGAGAGTCTCTTCCAGGCAAGATAGCATGCAGCTGCCTTAAATTAGAATTTAGTGGGATGGGTTTAGTACATGGAAATGAGGTGCTTCCAAGGAGCCATGTGCCAGTGCTGAAAAGGTTAAGTCCTTTTGCTGCATCTTGATGCAGCGTGGGAAAAGGCAGCGTGTGAGAGGTAGAGATCGCTTCTCTCTTACACAGCCCCACGTCCAGAGCAGGTGAGGGGCTTGGCCTTGTTTTGCCCCAAAGCTGGTAATTAGGGAATAATTTGTCTATGTTTGCAAGGGGAAAAAATTTCCATGAATTCTAGGCTTTAGGGCAAGATTATAATTTTTTAAATTTTTCTATAGACTAGTATCTCTGAGTGTCCTCAAAAAGTTTCAGTGCTGTGAGTGCTGCCTGTGGGCCTCTGTCTCAGAGCTGTGCCTCTGTTTGTTGTAATTAACTCAGACAGTGAGGTGGTTAATGGTAACACATCGCTGCCTTGGATCCTGGAGAGACGTTGGCAGTAGGATGGCCACAGAGGGAAATGGGAGATGCTGGCACAGACTGTCTGATGGTACCAGGTCCATTTGCTATCAATTGTCAGCTTTGCTGGGGAACTGGTTTGCCTTAAATGCAGGATTCTGCTGGACTCCGGAGTGGGGAAGGCTCCCTGGCACGGGGGAAGCTGTGTCCCTCAAGTGTGAAATTACTGCAAGGGAAAAATTAAGAAGGAACATTAATTCATGTGATAGCTTTGCTGTGGAAAGATGATTCATGTTTCCCCTATGCAAAATGCTCCAGGCATCCTAATGGCCCTCAGGCATAGGTGCTGCTGTTAGATTTATGTTTTGTTGTTGGAATGAAAATGATGGACTGAACTTATCCTGGACATAAGCCAGTGGCCAGCAATGAGACTACCAGGAGCAGGGAATTGTCCCTGTTATTTCAAGAAAAATATTCTGACTCTGATATTTCTCACATTTTAGTAAAAATTTTAAAATTTCTAACAAGTGAAGATGCTCACTTGCATAGTAGGTATGAGCTCTCAAGTACTTTTGTCTGGGCAGAAAAGGAAAAATAAACTTGTGCCAAGGCACCTATTTTTTTTTTTTTACTTTTCCTTAATTACACTAGATGCAGACTAAATAGGGAGCTAGTTCTTCCTCTCCTCCCCCTGTTCTGTCTCATTAAATACCGGGAAAGTGAAAAATGCCACCACATTAAGAATGTTTTCCATCAGTTAACAAACAATCGCAATCAAAGCAGGAGCAGAGGTGCCAGAGAGGAAGACACACTTCACTGAAGGCAGAATGTTTCCAGTCCCCTTTGGGGTTTTCAGGAAAATCGAGAGAAAAGCCAGCTCACCAGCTTATCTGATCTGTAATGCTGAGTGATGTTTGAATTATGAGGAATTAATGCAATAAATGATTCTTTTGCACAAAATAATTGCCTGTATTCTAGTATGCCGCCCTTACTGCTCTGGGTTGGTCAGAAAGATGGAATAAGTCAGGTCTGAAGGGACTTGTGGAGGTTGTCTTGTCCAACCCCACACTCAGGACAAAGAAGCTGAATGTCTTTTACTACCCAGCTCCCTACAAGAGAAGTCAGTGGTCACAGTTGGATTGGGAACAATTTGAGTGAAAATGCCTTCAGTGAGAGCATTATCGCTCCTCCTTACAGTTGCAATTCTTCCCTGTCTCCTCTACCCACGAAGCTGGCCTCGTGTTCTCAGGCTGAGCTGGCAGCAGTTCTCCTGAGCAGGTCACCAGGCACTTCACCAACATGTTTTTACTGTGGATCCATTTTGGGTGATTAACCAGCTTCTCTGAGGCCCTTCTCTGAATCTCAGCCCTATTTCCCAGGGATGGGTACATCTCAGAAACTGCTGTCCACGCTGGTAATCCAGGACTTCAGTATACAAAGTACAGATGAGATTTCTGTCTGAAGCAAGGAGCAAAACTCACTTTGGATTCCTGCAGCCAAGAGCCTATGCAAATAATAATTTATTGCCTGATAAAGGAATAAATGCCCAAATTCTTGCTTGGTTAATGATGCTTTTCGACTGAAAACTGACTACTCATGGTAATTGATATTCATGTCAGACTGGACTCACATTTCTGTGTCCAGCAGCAGACATCTGTCTCCCACTCCTGCTGCTGCCACTCACTGTCCCTTTCCACTCACGGTGGCAGGGAGATCATTCTGTGTTTCCAGTCTCCAGAGGTGCATAAAGTTTTGCCAAGAAAATGCCCTTTCACTAGCCATCCCTCAACAAACTGGCCGACCTGAGAATCAAAGAATGCCAGTTAGCACCGTGCTGGGGAATTGCTAACGCCTGCTGGACATTCAGTTATCGACACACAGAAGCAAAGCTGGACTGTTCATCCAGTGGGGGAATGGGTGGTGTTAGCGCAGGCAGAACAACTCCTGTACACCTCGGCACGAAAACCTTTACTATCACTCTGTAAGAAAAAATTATCCAGCAGCCAGGACCAGTCTGAAGAGTTAAACATCTGTCATGTGCACTAATCTCTTTTCTGCAGGCAAGAGAAGTTTTATGAGCTCACCATCTACTAAGCAGAAGTCATAGGAGTCTTATAAATGAAATGATGGAAAATTGAGATGGGAATTTTGTGTGCTATAAAAAAATTACAGTGTAATCTTAAGTAGAACATGTGGGAACCTTCTAATAATCCAAAGTTTCAACTCACTCAGCAGGGAATAGCCTAGGGAACCTTTGGAGCACTGCGTAAAAAGGATGGGGACTTCACTTAGCATCAGCTTGCACTGAGATTTAACTTGAAGTCCTGGAGCTGAGATATGGAATTGTATCAAATCCATTATTTTTTTTTTAAGAAAAATAATGCTTGCTATTAGATCTTTACTAAAGATAAGCTCAAGGTTTGGAAAGAACAATCTTTTCAAAGCAAACTCAATACTAGCAGGTCTGGTAGAAAGACAAAAACCTTTAGGAACTTGAAAAATGGTTGAGTAACATTGCTAAATTGCCAGGTAGTGATATTTTGATGTGAACAGTGAGTAGAATTAATATATATATGTACAACCCAAGTTATTTAAGGTCTTAGATTATCCATGAATTGTTTGATATTTTATATATAGCACATGGTATTTTAAAAAATCAGCATCTTCTAGTAAAGCCCACACAATTGTATCTGGAAATAGCCAAGTTATTTTCCAGTGTATACATAAATATGAACTGTGTTATCTCAGAGAGCACCTGGATGGTAATGGTCAGCAAATATTGCTTTATTGATGGCAACTGTTGTCAACATTAACAAAAGTAGCTGGAATAATGAAACATTTATGCTGACATTATCAGATACAAAATGTGCAGCTTCCATTTGACCACCCCTTGGCTGACAAATTAAGTTGGCCACAGCTTGAACAAATTATTTAGGGAAAAATTATCTGGTGAAAACCTGCCAAAACTCATATTATTCTCTTAGCGAGTATAATCCACCACTGCATTACTGCACTGTTATGTTGTTGTACATTACTGGAAGAAGATGCTTTTTTAATGTTATCATGCTAATATTATATTTAATTATATTATATTTTGTCCTAAAAAATAAAAATAGATGAAAAAAAGCAATAGGGGCCAGTATCTCTTCTTCCACTGTAAATGTTTCCAAGCCATAAGGAAGTCCGAAGAGACTCTTCATAAATACATGACATAAAAAAGGCCTAATTACTGGTCCATCTGAACAGAGACCCAAAACCCTACGTACATGGGAGGATGAGCCTCTGCACCAGGGTTACACTTATGTACACTGGGGCTGCAGGGGAAAGGAAACAGGGAATAAATTCTTTTTTTTCCAACTATTTTATTCAACCATCTTTCTCCCACAGTATTTATTCTCAGAGGTGGTTGATTTGAGCTGGGTGAAGTACGCCAAAATGCCATGGTTTCTCGCTTTATACACCATGGGAATTTGGTTTTTGTTGACGAGTTGCAAGTCATTAGCATTGACCGTCCACTTAGGAAACAAAAACATCCTGGCCCCAGATAATTGTTCTGTAAGATCTTGGTGTTCTGGAAAAAAAACCAAAAAGGCATTAAAATAATTGAATAATTTGGCTTCTAATTTGCTTGATCAGAAGCAGCAGCATGTATTTTATTCCCTGGGACAAACTGTCCTACTTTGGAGACGGGGGACACTCCTAGTCCTGGTCCAGTGCGAGCTCTGGAGCAGCAGAAGGGGTCAGTTTGGCTCAGGACGAACAACACATCCTGCCTGTAAAGGTGACAGTTATTTGTCCATGCCCTATGCCAAGGCTCAAGGACTGATTGCTAAAGCCAACAGCCAAGCTGGAGAACCCTCATGGAAATGCATCTTCTTGGCCTTAGGTATTTGTAAGGCAAAGAAAGCAGGTGCTTTTGTTATGGCTTTTGAGCAATGGGAGTTGCTGGTCCATCAGGGTGTTTTTTTCTCTGCAGACAAGCTCACAGTTACCCCACTGGCCACACAGATTGTGATGCCACCAACATGGTGAGGCTGGAACGTTGGCCTTGCTATCAAGTAACCAGTCTCTACCCAGAAACACTGTTTTCTACAGTTCAGAACCACTCTGCAGTTAGGAGAAAGGAGGAAAATTAAAAATAGGAACTTCCAGGTCTTGGATAGCTGAAAGAAATTAACAGCCTTCACAGTTTTGCTAACAGCAATCTCCAAATCATCCTTAATTGACTGTGACACTGCTGTGACAGGAACGCTGCTGGCAGGAGGCTTGCCTGTCTTAGCCTCTCTGTGGAGTGCCTACACCCTTCAGTCACCTGAATGCCAAGTTTGGAAAACCGAGCTATACAGTGCATAAAAAACCCCAGAAGCAGCAAGAAAAAAAAAAAAAAAAAAAAAAAAAAAAGGACAAACCATGATGAGATGCTGTCTGTACAGTTGCCCAGCCTGGCTGGGACTCGCAGAGCTCCTGCCTGTGTCTCAGCCCAGCCTGCCCTCTGCAAAGCCGGTGGCTCTGGCTGCTTCCCTCCATCCCACCCCACACCAGCCCCCTGAGCTGCCTCTGAAGCATGACAGGAACCAGTGTGTGTTTGCAGGGGCTGAACCTAGGCATTTATTAGAGCTGCAGGGTCCCCATCAGAAGAACACCATGTTTGAAAAGGGAAGAAATATTTCACTGTGTGCCGTCACAAGGATCTGCTCTGGTTCGTCTCCAGGGATGCACTGGGCTGTCTGGCCAGCAGCAGCCCCTGCAATGGCACAGCACTGAGCCCACCCCCATTGCCCGCCTGCTGCTTTGACATCAGGAGCTTCAACTCCCAGGTTCCCAACTCAGCTCTCCTTTTCTGGAGGTTTGTTGCCCAGGCTCTGTAAGCCTTGCTGCAGGGTAGGACACGTGCGATAAACAGCTATTTGAGGTTGATTTAATGCCTCACCATCACTCCAGTTATTAATCTATTCGCAGCGGAGGTTTATTGCTGTGTATACCACAGACCAATAAAGATTATCACTGAATTAATTCACAACTAGTGTGTTGTCAGGCTTGAAGCCAAATGCTCTGTGCTATCAGTGTGAATAAATACTCCAGAGTAATTTCTCAATGAGCCTATCTTAAATTGACTTATTAAGCAAAACCTTTCAAAATAAACTATCTTGAATGTAAAAAAACCAAACACCACCCTGTTCAGGGTGGCAAAACTTCTTGCATGACATTGTATGTATCCTACATGTTTGTTGTAGGGCTCAGGGTGTCAATATTACTGTTACCCAGTAATTCTGTGTCAGAGCTTCTCCCCTGGCCCCATCATCTGCCTCCTCTTTTAAGAAGGTTTGTGCAGGGAGTGTTCATCCTTCCTGCTTCTTGAACATCCTTCAAGGACATTTCTGTCTTTCTGCTTTCTGTCTTGTACTTTCTCAGCAGAGCACCAAGACACCTCTTGCACTCTCAGTTTCTAACCACAGGCAGTGAAGTGCTCTCCCTCGCTGCTGACTGTTTAGAAGGAGCAGACAGTTAAAAGAGTTACTGAAGCTGTAGGGGCTGGTGATGAAAATACAGTTCAAAAGAAGCCAGAAATGTTTGGGCATTGGCCAGAAAAAAATTGTGTTTGTGCAAATGACAGAAAGTTTCCATCATCTGTTGAAAATGATGCTAAAATAACCTTCCCCAGAGTGTTGCATATCCAGAGACCCGAGCGGATGACATGGATGCTGGCACTTTGGAGGCCTTCACCTGCGAGAGGAAGGGAAGAGATTCAAAAACAGGGAAAGGCCTGGACTTTTTCAGTACTTCAGTGTTGTCAGGTGGGTGATATTTAAGGCATATTTCATCGGAGAATAGGCAAGACAAGCACATCTCTTCCCTGTACTGCATCTCACAGTGTTAGGGCTGTGTTCTTGCTGTCCAGGTCTGTACTGTAAGGTTCTGTGTGGCATAGACTTGCACTGGAGGGGAAGAAACTTTGCACCATCCTTTCATATGGGATATACATGAGTCTTACAAGTCAGCCCATGATTTATTAGGGAAAGGGAACTTGGCCCGCTTGCCTAGCTGGGCGCAGTCCCGCTGTGGAACTGGCTTCTGTATCTTAAACAAATCGGTTAAAGAAAAGCAATGTCTCATCTCTGCATTGGAAGACATCCCAGTGCAAGGTCTGTTTGCCTTACTTTGGAAACTGTGGCTGAAAAGGAATTTGTGAAGGAAAGCAGCAAAAAAAAAGAAAAATGTTTTGGAGCAGGAGGGACCCAGCTGACACCTCCGTCTGCCTGGCAGGTCAGGCCATGCTGACATGGGCCACTCCTGGCCGGGCCACCAGCCCTGCTCCAGGGTGAGCCCTTGTGCAGTGCCCAGAGCTCCCTGTCCCCACATGGGTCATGAAGGGATGGAGGCACACAGGCAGATGAGGCTTGGGATGTGTGAGTCAAACCTTGGCACCGGCGGGAGAGAGGAACTTATATTTGACGGATGAGGTTGTCCTGGTGAGCTTAGCATTTGGAGAGGGCAAGTGTCGATCTAGCTACTTATTTGATCACTTCCCCTCCCGAACACAGCGGCAGGCTCACACACTTCTATTAGAGATGGCAGCATGAGTTCAGGTGGATTATTGTTTGTGGTTTGTACATACAATTTGGCTTATATTAACTATAAAAGTGTATTCACAGTCCTTTACAGAGCTGAATAGGGCAGCATTCAAGTTCAATTGGCTTTTCTCCCCTCTCCCAGTGGTCCTACTGCCAGGACAGCACGGTGGCTTCAGCAGCTCTGTCTTCTCCCATTCCTGCCTAAGGGTAGCCAGCGTGGGCAAAACCAGAACAGCAACACATCTGTGCCATTTAGAAATCAACATTTGCCCTGTCTTTCTGCTGGGTCCATTCTCCCACTGTTTATTCTGCTTCCCAAGAAGACTTTGTGCTCCCTAAATTGTGTTTGAATTGATGTGGCTGCTGGACAAGGGGACGGGGCTGAAGCCCAGCAGAGCGAGTGGCTCAGTCAGCCCTGCCTGCCACTTTCCTGCTCTGGATTCACCCATAACTGTTTGCATCTCCTGGGGGTGTCGTGCTTGCTGTTCTCTCTGGAGGAGACAGGACTCCAGTAACTATTCCAGAGGCCCCCTGATTTAGCTGCAGGGCTTTTGAAAGCAATGAGTAATTAATCTCTCATCAGAGATTCCTACTTTTCGTAATTTCTCCAGCTCCTCCCAGTTCTCTTAAGTACTCTTTGAAAAACAGCAAATATTGGGCTGGAGAATCCAGTTCCTAACGTGGGGCAATTTGCTGTTCAGCACCATTTGCAGTCAGCTGTTGTTCAGGACACTTCTCCATCACCTTCTGGCAAGCACTCCCTCCTCCAGTGAAGGTTACCAGCTGCAGAAGCAATGGCTAATTTGAAGACCTGTGCGGTTCCTTACATCCTCCAGCCATCAGAACACACACACCGGCCACTTGCACAAGCAGGCTCAGTACTCATCAGGGATGAGAAAATGGGGGAAGAGGTAAATTATGAAAGATACCGTCTGAAACATGGGTGTCTAAAGCTGGCTGTTTGAAAAAATGTTTGTGGAGCTGGGAGAGAAATTGTTTGTGGCTGTGGAGGATGAGGAAGAGCTACGAGCCAGGAAAAGATCAAGTCTCTGGAGGGAAAAGTGTTTTGGGAAATTTCTCTGCATAGACTCAGTGTTGGTGATTCTCACCAGGCTGCTGAAGCAGCCCTGCTTGGAGCAAGGTGGGTTTGTCCTCCGTTCGGTGAGGATGGAGCTGATAAACTGAAAGTAGCAAGTGCATTTCTGACATTGGAAATCAGTGGTGTTACGCTTGGCTGGTCTGTAGAATCTGTAGATAGCAGAAAGAAACAAAGGCAAAGTGTGAGGAAAGAAGCAGCAGGAGATGGAATGGATGGTCTTCTATACTTTAAAATTTGGGGAAAGCATCCTCAGGTGATAGTGTCGTTGGTGCTTCGGAACAGGCTGTGAGAAACCCTGCCCTGGGCTCATGGAGCTCTCCCTCCACCACGACTCCCCTTGCCGCTGGTGAGCTGCTTAGCGTGTAAGAGAGATCCTGAAGTTGTGACAGGACCATGGTCCATCATTAACTGCAAGAGAAAAATAACACAGCAAGGGCTGCTCACTTCAGTAGAAAAAGACATCACAAAATCCTGGTGGCATTCCTAAGGCAACCAAAGCAAGCAGAATGTAAAACCGAGGAAGGAGCACTGTGCCGCAGGCTCTTCCCGGTGCATGTCGTGCTGATGTGCATCGCATGAGGCAGACTACAGTCTGGTCTCCACCGGAGTTTCTTGCCAAGACTATCTTTCTTCTTCACCCATAAAACAATATTTAAAAAAGGAACATCCATAGTCCATGACTGCTGCGGAGGGTAGGAAGGCTGTGAAGCGTCCGCACCTTGTTCCTCCTGCTGCCGCCTGAAATGACCTTGGAAACCCTCCCAGCCTCTCATCTCCCGCACCAGCCAGGAGCAGCGCTAGTCAGGGAGATTTTATTGCATGTTTCAGGCAGCAATAAAATATCGTACACCTGCATGTTGGACTTGATTTTAAAGGTCTTTTCCAACTTAAATGATTCTATGATTCTATGTCTGATAGAGAATGCTTAAGCCTTTAATTACAGCTATTTTGGGGAGCCACTTAATCCTCTACAATAACTTGCATAAGCCTCAGTTGCATCCTATGGGTGTGTTATCCTCAGCAGCAAAATTGTTAGTGATACCAGTGTTCCCTTACTGCCTTAAAAGTTTGCTAAGGGCACTTTAGCTGTTTGCAGAGGCGTCCAGAAACGAAAGGGCAGGTGGAAAGCTAGCTTAACAGTTTTTGCTGAGAGAGGACACCCCGTGAAGAGAGGCAGGGCTGGTTGCGAGTCCTGGCCCATCTCCTGGTGTAGCACAGAAGGTGGCTTTCAGCAGCAGCAGAGGCTCTGCTGCAGCTCCACCGCAGTGCTAACGGAACCGTGGCCAGGCTCCAGCAAGCCAGGCACTGCTCCCTGTCCTTCTGTTCTGATTCCCAGGCGTGTGGCAATCAGGCCGTCCCCAGGAGAAACAGGGTGTAAATCACTAATTAATGCCTTCGGTCTGCATGCGATTCAGGCCCATTTGTGCTTGACAGGAGCTATGCAGCACAGGCTCCCCAGAGAGAGGTTCTATAATCTGTTACTAATCACAGAGGCTTCAGAACCATTTAAAAGGCTGTGCCTGTGACTTGTCCCCATGCAAACATCAATTATATTCTCTCTGGTGCTATGGCCTCTGGTGCTATGAAAGACCGCAGCAGCACAGGGGAGGATTTTGAATACTTGTCCCCCTGCCCTGACATCAGCTTGTTTTATTGCAGGTGGTGATGTTATTTAAGGTATTCCCTGCTGCTTGGAGGATGGTCGAGGGAATTTAATGAGAAGACACGAAGAGACTATGGCACAGCAAGAGACAGAAAGCATGACACTTTTCCAGCATCAATCAGATACAGAGGAGGTGACACGAAAGAACCTAAGAATTTTTTAAGCCAACAACCTGATGCCCAAATAAACACAAACCCCTCCCTGGTCAATTCTTGGGTGTTAGAGCAGTCTTTAGGCATTTGAAAACTTTAATGCTTTAGCCAATATAAAATGTTTACTATAAGCACTTTTTGAAATTGAGGCAGCCAGCAACTCTCACACACTTCTGGCTTTAGCTCAACTTGGTGAGACATTCACATGGCAAGAAACATGTCCCAGCAAATATAATCTGGGACACTGGCGGAAATCGGATTTTTAATTACTCTTGGCATTTCAGTGCCGCTGGTTGCCAGCGGCCAGCCTGCTGGAAAATGACATCACCAGTGATCATAGCTGAATACCAGTCTGTAAAACCAGTTTGCCAGCCTGTTCTCCTGTCACTGGGAGGGGTTTTCTATTGGTATATTTATCTGCCTTTTCAACTTTGTAACTTGAAATTTATAGACACCACTAATCGTCTTACAAAAATTAAATAGGTTCTAATTTTATGCCTGCAATGAACTATGGGCATAAATTTTCCCAGCAGCATTTAGCTGTAGCACTGGCATATACAGATAAATTTCCATACATCCAGTATTTTCCCTGGTAATTGAGAATTAGGGTTTCTTCACTGACAGTGTTTTTATGAAGGCAGCCTGACTGATTTCTTTAATTTGTTGGCAATTGTGCAACATTGTATTTTAAAATGTACAAATATCAAAGATTTTAGGATTCATATTGATACAGTGGCATCTTTGTGTATTTCAAATGTGGAAGTTTCTTTCACTTATAGGTGAACTGGAGTTCTGGCTCAGTCCCTATCGACCAAGTCCAAATTCTATACAGCACAACAAGAAAATCTCTCCCTTTTCAAGGGAACATCCAGTCTGGACCTGCGGAGCTGGTGCAGTGAGTGCTGGAAGGGACCTGAGCAGGGCTGTGCCCATCTCTCCTGTCTCCTGGCCAGTGCTCCTCGCCCTTGTTGACCCACGTTGCAGAGAATTGCCAGAGCTGGGCAGTGCAGAGGAGTTGGGCTGCAGAGCCTGGACATAATCATTAATATCTCAAGCCAGGGCCAACACTCCCTCTGTTTCATGAGAACTAAATCAAATAATTTAAAAGTTAGTTATTCTTCCCAAGAGATTAATTGCCAGCCAAAAAATAGGTTTTAAGACTGCTTCTATTGCCAATATGAAATGCTCTGTTTGTGTAGATACTGTGGTGACACCTTAATAGCCTGTTGCTTATCTCTGTGATCTACAGGACTCAGTACACTCTGCTCTTCACATCACTGGCAGTTTAGGGGAATAAATCCTTAATCTGCCTCCATAAATGAGATATTTTTTTCCTTATGAGTTGCATAATTTTGGATGTGATCCTCTAAGGAGTATACATGGCTCTTTGGACTCAGCCTGAAATTCTTCAGGAGCTCTTCAAGTCCATCAGTGCCTAGTGCTTCTCTGCCAGCTGTTTCTTGTGCAGGTTGGCTTTTGCTTTCTTTAATTCCACTTCATATATTCCTGAGAGAAGGATCAGAGGTGGTATCAGCAGGCTCCTGCACTTTTTCCTATGCTACTTCACAGCTCTTGAGGTCCAAAAGTGTGAAGGAAAGCCTTAGCAGAGAATCTGCTTGGTGATCTGTGCTGTAGCCTTTTTGTAAAGACAGTAAAGTAAAAAAACTTTTACTTTGATTAAGGTGCCTCTGCTAAGGTCATTCATGATGGTGCTTGTGAACAGAACATACAGCTGAACATTTTAAACAGAAGTCATGTGAGACTCAAAAAACCAAGCTATAACCTTCTGAGCCTTTCACTAAAGGTGTGCAGCCAGAAGCTGGACGATGGTGACAAAATGCCATGAGCTGCCACGGTCACGCTGGGCACGCGGCAGGATTGTTTGGGGACGACAGCTGAGTCTTGTTAAAGAAGTGAAGGAGTCCCTAACTTGTTGCAGTAAAGATCACTGATTTGGTAAAGCTTCAAGATCCTCAGGAATGTTGTCTAGTGAAGATGGAGGAGGCAGAAAGGGTGCAGCATTTCTGGAGCCCTCTCCCAGCTCTTCCAGAGTGGCCAGGGTGAATCACAGAGATCTGCAGAAGTGTTGAAATTCATGTAATGAACAAAATGAAATGCCCGGAAGGGGGCAAAACTTTATAAAAATGGGTCATGGCTGGGTCTGGGCATATGCAAAGTCTCAGTTTCTGAAACCCAAAGCCTGGACTACCAATCCTGAGCAAACTCACCCATGCAGCTTCAGTGCTTGGGCCATTGTCTGCAGTTAGGTTTGCCCAGCCAACATCACAGAAATTATTGATAGACTGAGTATTGGGTGAGGGAGAAAACAGTATGTGTTCCTCTAACAGGGGATTGCCTGAGAATCCACCATGCATGGGGTGAGTAAACTGCAGAGGTGCTCGGCTCAGCATCAGTGTCGTCCGCGAGCATTTGCAAGGCTGGCCAGAGGCACAGGAGAGGAGGCAGAGACCTTGTTCAGCAGTTTCTTAGGAGGGGAAAAGAGCTCTGGCTGCTGCTCTGCCAACAACAGGGCCCTGGAAAGCCAAACTGGCTGCTGCTGCTCCCAAAAGCGGCATGGGGATACGTGCACATATCTCTCTCCCATCCCAGGGGTGGCAGTGGGAACAGCCAGCCCACCTCCTCCAGATCTCTGCCCAGCTCTATTCTTTCAATTTCTTGGGAAGGAACAGCCCAATCTTGATCAGCCCTCAACTCATCATCCTTGGGCAGCTAATATCCAGTTCTGCCTATGCTGCAGGGAAGCTGTCAGCTTGGCTCTTGCAGTCTGTGTGCGTGGGAGGGTGTGTTGGTGTTGAAACTACTTCTATTCCTTCATCAGTATTCAATTTATTTAAAAAATAAATAAAAAATCCTGTGAGCCATAATGTATCATTTAATCAGCAGAGAGCTAGTTAACAAATGAATATGTGTGGCTGAGCCAGTTGCAAAATTCTTGGAAGTATTTCAGTGATTGCATTGGAAGGAAAATACCCCAGGAGAGATCTTCCCACAGGGGGAATGCAATTCTGATTCTGCTCAGTCTTCTTTGGATAAATGAGGACTGTCTGGATGGGTACCTTCAAAGAATAGCCAGAGATAAAGAAGAGCCATAAATAAAGGTATTGAGCTACCTTTCACATTGGAAGCTGTTTTCACTTGGAAGCATTTTAAATGATAAGTTACACTGCAGTGAACCTCAGAGGTAAAGGCTCCGTGTGTGTCAGGGTCTTGCTGTTAGAGAACAACTTTTTCTTACTCCAGCCTGTTACATCTCTGCCACATAACACTTTCATCTATTAGCTCTGTTTATAGTCCATGATAACAAAACCCAGGAGGATTCAGAGGCACATTTCCAAGCACAAGTGCTGGAGGGAAGGAGTCCAGCCCCAGACCTCCAGTGCATCTGTGAGCAGCTGCCCTCCAGATGAGGCTCCGCTTGTATACAAAGACTGTGTCTGCAAGTACAGTTTCTGCCCTGCCGGGACCCACGCTTGGGAGTTTGTCTGGCTTCAGGCAGTCCTGGAGGCAGCCTAGGGATGGGCATGGAGAACCTCGTGCTGACACTGAAGGCCACGCTCACCAAGTAGTCCGAACGCTAGTCCTAGTGTCAGGAGAGCCTGCTGGTGTTTGGGACCTCTGGAAATTCATGAAGCTGTTGCCAAATTGGCTTTTCTGCCTGTTCATCATCCCTTTCACAAGCTTTGTCCTAGCGACTGCTGAAAAGCTGCAGCCTCTGAAAATAACAGTAAATGTCCTGAGACCCAGTCAAAAGTGTCTGCCCAGTCCCTTCCTACAGCCAGCCCAAGAGCCGGGAGCAGCCGATGTGCAGAAAGACAGCAGAGGTGAAGCTAAGACCACACTGTTCTAGCTGATCCCCCGTATGGCCAGAAGACAAAGTAGCTCGACATGTTCTGGAGCTGATGCCCTGGCTGGAGGGTGCAGCTGGCTTCAGGACGCTGGGTGCTCTCGCTGTGATGGCAGCCTGTGCGGTGACCTGGCAGAATCCTAGAAACATTGAATGGTTTGGGTTGGAAGGGACCTTCAAGATCATTTAGTTCCGACCCCCCCTGCCATGGGCAGGTACAAAGGGGTCACAGGGTGCTGGTGGGCTGTGTCCATACCCCAGCCCTTCACCATGGGGCAGGAGTTGTGTCAGCCCAAGCCCTTGAGTCAGCCTCCCCGGGCTCGGAAGTCACTGGGCATCTTAGCAGAGTGCCAGGTTGAGGAAGGTCCATGAGGACAACAGCATCAGCATGGTCTGAAAAGCAGGGACCAAGGTGATAGTCTGGGGGCAGGAGGGCAGGGGTGGGATGGTCTGTCAAAGCTCTGCAGGAGGATTTTGCACAGGGCCTTCATGGTTTCCACCCCAGCCAGATTTAGGCTTGTTGAGCCCTCCCCAACATCTCTCATATTTTGCAAGAGGAAAGAACTAGATGGCAAGCTCATGGTGACTCCTGGGGTTGCTCAGAGAGGACCAAGGAAAAGGAACAACTCACAGAATCTCTTCATGAGGATCTTTTTTCTTGGGCTCAGAGTGGAAAGCAGGAGCTGTTTAGCCAGGTGGATTGTCAGATGGGGCTGCCAGAACAGGCTGCATCACCATTGTTTTCCCAGCTCTGTTGCTAGAAGAGTGGGCAGCTGCACCGTGAATAGGATCAGGGGAAAATCCTCGAAACAGTGGTACAGACTGACCCTGTGCATAGCAATATATGTAGAGACAGACAATTTATGTGGGAAGCAATGGAGCAGTTCCAAACATTTTTTCATATTCTGTATCCTGCCTTTCATGTCTTCAGCAGTAGGAAAAATGTTTTCTTTACATTTCTGCCTGGAAAAACAATTATGAATGTCAATTGCGTTGACCAGGAGGTGGAACAGGAGTTGGCCAGGAAACTGCTTGTAAACAGGAAGGCTCAACCTTTCCCACCATTCTCCATGTTTTGGAGATGAAGGTGTCGTGAGGATTTCAAGGAGCTGGAAAATGGGACTTCAGTGGGAAAAGTAGTGTAATGAAGAAATGAAAAAAAGATAACAACAGAGCAAAGGCCCCAGCGCTGTCACTCCCCAGGAACAAACTGTGCTCCCCTCCAGATGGGGGGAAAAGCCATGTGAAAGGTGCAGGCATCTCATCGGCTCTTTGGAAGTTCTCCAGGATTTTCCTGCAACCTAACGGCCTCCATTGAGAGGTGTGGAAACACCTGACACCCTCTCCCCTCCCTAAATTGCAGAGGTCATATAGGCAGAAGTATGAGTTATATGCAGACCTCTGAGCCTCACTCAGCTCTGCTGTTACAGACTGAGGGAGGGTCTCATGGAAAGGGATGGCCAGGGAGGAAACCCTTCTTCTTTGCTCAGGTACATCAAATTATCACTCTGAAGCCCAGTGTTTCTCCTCAGATTTTGGCATGTGAGGTATGGCTTGTTAAATGTTGAGCAATTTTTTAGAAACATGGCTTTTATGGTAAAAAAAGTGACTTAATCTTTCCTGATGTCAATTCTTGACCTTTGTCCCTCTGCTGAGCCCACCACCATGCAAAAATCTTTGAGAATACGAACTCTGCCATTGCAGAGTCTATTTAATAATTTCCACCTTTTTAATACTGCCAAATACTTTGCATTTATATAACCTGCCACTCAATTAATTTTCCCAGCCAACACTTTCAAGTCAATTTTGACTAAAACCACTGAGCACCTTAAATGTCCCCTCAAAATTATTTCAATGAAAAGTTGTTCTTTTTTTTTTTTTTTTTTTTGCTATGCCAACTACCTTTGTTCCAATCTGGGGGCTATTTTGTCTTTTGTTTTTTGCAGCACCACTTCACTCCCAGAGCTGCTGTCTGTTCAGGGGGCAGAGAGCCAGGGCCACTGCTCCACTCCGAGAGCGCAGTGGCAGGTGGCTGTGTCTGCTGGGCACGTGGCAGTCATCAATCAAAGGTGTCCTCATGGTGTCATCTGAATACAAGAACATGGTGCAGGCTAGACATTCAACCACTTCAGAAGCCTGTGCAATGGGTGGAAATACGCATATCAAATACCTGTGTGCAAAAAACAAGGCAAAGTTACAGGTTTGAGTCTCCTTTTACATTGCACTTCAGGGCAGTTATCCTTGGGTCTTCCCAGGACCCGGGGAGCTAGGACAGGGCTCCTTGATAATGCCAAGCAAGTAATTTTGCCTTACTTTGCTTTGCTGTTCTCATCTGGAAAAGGGGAAATGGTAATAGTAGCTTCTCCTTGAGGGTGTTGTGAAAATTAGCTGGCTGCAGAAAGCTGCTGGATCCTGAGCTGGCAGTGGCTAGATAGAACATGTGTTATTATTTTATATTGAATAAACAAAGTAATTTCCCAAGGGTCTTTAGAATAACATTGCCTTTTAGTGAGTGTTAATTGACTTCTCTTTAAGGCACCCAATTTGTCCCTGTGTCCCTTAATTAAAACCATAGCTTTATGGCCCAAATGTTCTTGGCACAAGGCAAATATTTTTAAAATTAAGTTTCCATTATGTTCTCTTTGCCAAAAAGTGGTGTCTTGTCCTTTGTGCAGTGATTCACTGTGTCCATTCCCCTTCCTCCAGCAGTGAAGTGGCAGTGCCAGCCAGCAGCTGAGCAGCCCCACTGACGTCCAGGATGTTCTCAGAAACCGCTCCGTCCTCTAGCCTCTGCAAAACAGGAATTGCTGTTGAGGTGTTCTGGGTGGGATGGGCCAGGGACCTGCATCTCGTCCGGTGAGTAGGCACTTCATCAGGGGAGGGACAGAGGATGCTGTGCCTTAACAGGAGTTTAAAAATGCTATCTAGATCATTGGGAGCCTGGAGAGGCAGGTGGTGCTGCAGGGCCCATGGTGCTACCTCCCTACACTAGTTTCCAAAGCCCACAGCCACCGCTTTGCATCATGGCCAGGTTACGATGGAAACAGATTTCCAGCAGCTGAGGATATTTAGCCATTTCTCTCCTCCACCTCCTTGCTTGTAGTAGGCTAAAGCTTTTGGAGGATGCTCTGGAGCACACAATATAGAGTGTTGAGCTGCAGAAGCAGTCCCATGGCAAAGGGCTGTTTGGGCAGTCAGTAGCTAAGGACATGGCCTCATTTGTAACTTTTGAACAAGATGGCTCCAAGTTCTGGGTCTCCAACCAGCACTTTGTGAATAGGGAACAGCAGTGTCCTGGCACCGAAGAGAGCTGCCTGCCTGCAACTGGACAGGAAGATTGCTGCTGGGCAACTGAGACACATTGTGTGCTTTTTGGGAGCCCCTGACACAGACCTTTTTCATTTTTGGGGCTTTTTCTTCCCTTCCTGGAGTTCTGAACTCTCTTTGCTTGGGAAGCTCTATGAGGAGCCTGGTGCCAGCAATGCCTTCCACTGGCTTTAAACAGGGCTCAGCAGCTCCCAGGATTGCTGTGGGAAGAAGTGCAAACTCCCTGCCTGCAGATGGGTTTTCCCTGCTGCAGGCTGTACCCAGTGCCGAGAGCCGCTCCTGCCCCAGAGTGCAGCACCAGCAGTCACTGGGGAGCAGCTGCCCTGTGCTCACCCAAAATCCCTACTCCTGGTGTATATTCCTTTTTATTGTGGCACAGAAAATTAGTCAGCCTTTTACTTTACCCCTTCATCCTCCAAAATTTCCTGTTCACTTCAGTGTCTGAGCAGCCTGAGGAGTACCCTGGAGATCAGAAAACATGCTCCATAAGATAACTTGGGCAGCCCAAGGGCCCTCTGTCAATTAAAGTATCTTTTGACTCAGGTATTCCCCATCAGTTAAATGTTGTGTATTTCTGCAGCAACAGCTGAAAAAAACACGTGAGTTTTGTAAGGTGGGTAAATAGACAGACCCACCACGCTCATTTTCACCCCAAAGCCACAGCTGGAATTGGTCTCACAATGATTTGCTTCAGATGCAGGACTGTTCCTCCCAGCCAAAAATTCACTCCATGCATGTCTTGGCAAGGCTGCTTTGCCCATATGGTTATTGCTACAACTTCCCTCAGCTTTCTGACACAGCTGATCTTTGATGAAGCACTCCTCAAATGTGATAAAAATAGTGAAAACTGAAAGAGTTTTAAGCTTGCCCAGGGTCCGTTTCATTCACCTCCCTTGTCCGTGGGTAACAGCAGAACCTCCCTTCCCAAGCCTCCATCCCTGAGAGCGCTGATCCTCTCTTCTAGATCTCTAAGATTTTTCTCCCATTGTTTGTTTTCTCAACTGTTTAGGTTGCAAAATATTTGGACAAGGACCATGTCTCATGATGTGTAACACCTAGCACAAGCAAGATCCTGATATTGTCTGGAGCCCCTGGGCACTATTGTAGCACAAATAGAAAATAATAATAACAATAACTCTCAGACAGAGAGAAGTCTCACGAGTCACCCCATGGCTGCAAGCTGCACAGAGGTGCTGGGGGCAGGGGGCACAAACCCACGCCAGCTTTCTAGCAGACACCCGTGGTGAGTCCTATGAAGAGAAGAATAAGCTCATGTTACTGCTTGTGGAAGAGTGTGTGAAAATATTCTGCAACATTTTGCGTGCTCTGCTTGCTTCTGTTTTCCCACCATCCCATATGCAGTCTGGGTCCTGGAGATGTTGCTGGTCCTTTGGGACTGAGCGAGGAATTGCAGCCATAAGAGGTGAGGCAAAACCAATTGTTTTAATATTAAACAGGAGCTTCTTTCCCTTCTTCCCATCTCTCCTCCAGCCCCTTCAGAGAAAATATGTGGGGGGTGGGGAAGGTGATTTGGGGAAGAAAATCAGGAGAGAGAGAAGCTAGAACTTTTTGCACTCATGGACATGACTAAACATCTTTGGCTTTTTGGCCTGGAGACATTTGCTCCTCTGCCCAGCTGGCCAGTACAGCCTTCACTGCCCAGCCACATTTCACTACTGGCCACTAAGCCTCCAATGAAGGATTTAGATCCCCTTGAGCATTCAGGTCTCTTTTGTGGAGCCATGGGGTTAAACGAGACAAGCTGTGATTTCTAGGCTCCGTCTCCATGTTGAGGGTGCCTTGGGCTCACCTTGAGACAGGAGCTGGTGGGGGCACAACTTCCAGGGTGCTGCGAGAGGCCAGGGCAGCACCCAAGAGGAAGGACTGAGCCACGTCTCCATCTGCCTGGGAAAGCAGAAGCAAGAAATTGAACCTCATACTGCTAGAAAGGATTTTTTTCTTCTGAAAGGTGGAGAGCTTCAGGAAGACATACAGATATGTGGAGAACGTTATTTTGAGAAGACCAATGCAGAGCAGCCAGACATGCACCAAGACACAGCTACCCTGGGATGCCAGCATGGAGCACACTCTGCCTGAAGCAGACTTGGTCGTTTGGGGGTAAGTTGTCAGCTGGGATGTGATGCAAAGTGACATTGCTTGAGATGCAAATAGTGTGGAAGCCCAGGCCAGGGGCTGCAAAAGTCTTTCCACCTGGCTTTGGCGATAGCTCAATAACCAGCACAAAGAAAACCTTTTGATTTTAAAGTTGTCATTTTCTGGATTGTTTAATGTCAGGTGTATTTTTCAACCATTTGTGGTTAAAATAAAGGATTGATAAAAATACCCAACCTGCCAGCCCCAAGACTGTGTTTCTTTCTCACCTCACAAGTCCAGCATAAGCTGAGCCTTGCCCGTCTGGGGGAACATCCAGAGTTTAGTCTTCCAAATCTCCCTTTCAAAAGATGGTTTGTCTCAGCAGCCTTTCAGTCCTGGGCCCATTGCATGGATGGATTTGTGAGGTGACGCTACCATCTGGGACCTGGCCCAAACCCCCAAGTGCCATCACATAGCCAACAGAGAGTCCATCAGACAGATGATTTCTGACTGCGACTTCCCCCCCTGCAGCTGAACCGTGCAAGCCTCTGGCTTTCCCTAAGAACTCTCTGAACTGTCGGAGCCTGCCAGACCATCAGTGAAACCAGCCAGGAATCAGCTCACAGCCTCAGCTGCTGCCCAGCAAACATCTCGCTTGTCTACAGAAAATTCCACAAAAGCAGCAAGTTAGTTTGTGACAGCCATCCACTTAGTGTATATGTGGGTTCAAGTTCTTGTGCCAGTCCAAAAGCCCGCTCAGACCCAAGAGATTATTCATGGATTATTCAGGGAACAAATGCATTTACCCCAAATCTACATGCCCAACCTCAGGAGTCAAGTACATCAGTCTTTGGTCGTTAGAAGTGATTATGATCTGAATGCATTTCTTTGACATCCGTGAGGGATATATAGGAGTCAGCAAGGACTTGGCTCTTCAGGAGGTTTCTGGAACTAGCAGTCCACTTCCAAGGCTTTTGCTAAATTCATGACAATTTTGAAGGAAGCTAATTCATTGTTGCAGCTAAAACTTTCAGGAGAGACTGATGAGGCCATAAAGTGCACGACTGAGTAATTTCACTGGAGCTTACTGTTAGTGCATGCTTCATCAGTAGCCAGTGGAAGAACAAGTGAAGGATTTCAGACTGGAAATACTGTGCTGGCATTTGGAGGCCCAGTGTCACAGCTATTCCAGCAGGATAATTCACTTTCTGCTCCTTCCTGGGTTCGTTTTTGGACACATGGGTTCATGTTCTAGGCTAATCTTTAGCCTTCAATTTTTTTCTGTCCCAGAAAAACAGAGGTACATGATTTAAGAATGTGAGACACAGTGTACTTAAAAATACTTTAGCTTGCCTGGAGAGCCAGACACATACACAAAACTTTAAGGATTCAGTGTGAAATCCTTCTAATCAGGCCTCCTACTAAGTCTATCAAAACCAGCAGGAGCTTTTCCATTGACTCTAATGGGCTTTGGAAAATGCCCGGTAACACAGCAGGGAGCCCTCATCTACCAGAATATGCTCTCCTAAAGCAAACAGCATGCTCTTTCTTGGAGACTGGATCTATGAGCAATGTAGGTGGTCCCTGAATTAACATGGTGCTCACTGTTTCCCTGCTGCACTGGGAGGGCAGACAGGTTCTGCTGGGAAAGGGCTGCTGAGGGGAGCAGGCTGGGGTTGCTTGGATAAAGGGCTGGTGCCCCCAAGAGAGAGATATGCGTACTGGAAAACAGCCAGGGGAAGGAAGCTGACGGGTGTCTTCCTACTTATCACTGCCGCTTCATTTTGATGGAATCCATTAGCTATGCAAGGAGAAAGTCAAGGCATTTATTCCAGGCTGACGTGCATTTGGAAAACGGTGAAAACTGGAAAGAGCTGGTGGCTCCCCGTGTAGGGCTGCAGGTCCGGTGCCAGGGCCATGTGGAATAGCAACAGGGTGATATCAGGGCTGGGGGACACTGACAAAGGGTGAGGAGGCCTGTGTGTGCCTTAGGCGGGTTGGTTTGTATTGCCACAGCTATGATTCAGTCATCTGCCACTCACTAATACCAAAGCATCATTTCCACCAGCATTAAAGAACATGAGCAGCTTACAGAGCACCCCTCCTTCCTATTTCCCCAGGAATAAACATCAACAGTCACATAACTGCTGTTGTTCTTTGGTACCTTCTCATGGCTGAGCTAATTTAAGAGGTCAAGTTGAACATAGTAATTGTATACACCTTCCCTGAGATGGGGATGTCACTCTAGGAGCCGGACATTCAAGGCTATTTATAGACCCTGCCCAGGGAGAGGAGAGGGCAAGAGGCTTGTTTTAAAGGAAAACAGGCAGGGACAATCAGAAGTATTTGGGGAGAGTTCTGATTCCTTTGAATGCCAACCAACACCAACATGACTTTTTTCACTGAAGCACTAAGGAAGGGATAATCAAAGAGGAGGGATTCTTTCTAAGGCCTCTATCACACATACATCCCAAAAACTGTGGGGAGGTGAAGAGGGGGGAAATACATCCTGATAATTTGTTTGCAAAGTACCTCAGATTGCCATAAACTTCTCCCTGGAGCCTCATGTTCCCAGAGCTTGTACAGCTGCCTAGCTGTAAAATAATAGAGAGATGCAGAGGAGCATTTTGGCATCTGGCATGAGAGCTGACAGCACTGTTAACACCCCACTTCATGTGAGAATGAAAGGCCCAATCTGTATGAACAAAGGGAAAGCACTGCTCTCAGAAACCCTCCTAATAAGATAGAGGAATTCCCATTGTAGGAGACTTCCCTTGGTGCCAGACAGACACCAAGTGCTTGTATAGGCTGTGTTCCATAATGCTGCCAGGACTTTCAATACTCATCACTAGCACTGCCAATGCATGTGGTGCTTTTCCAGCTGGTATGGCACCGTGGCTGCATCCCAAGGAGCCCAGGCTGATGGGAACCCAGGGGGTGACAGCAGGAGCCTGAGAATAGCTAGTAGAGGTGGTGACTGATGTGAGGACACTTGGGGTGGGAAGCTGCACAGGAAGGATTGGAAAGGGGAGAGGGGAGATGCTTAGACTGGGCTCATTATATGTGGAGAGAGAGGGCTTGAGAGGGAGCATGGTGGTGAGCGGGAGAGAGGATCAGTCAGGAAAAAGAACTATGAAGAACAGTGGGGAAGAAGGGAAGGAGCAGAGTTGGGAGCAGGTGAACAGCATGTTCTGAGGAAGGGTGGGAGAGCAAGAGCCAAGGAAGGGATAGCCTGGGGGGATGCAGGGGGAGAAATGAGATGTCAGAGTCCCTTCAGACACTACTACAAACATCAAGGATTTCGCATGGAATGGCAGCATCCAAAAGGTGCGAAATGCCAGCAGACTGCGTTTGAGTGATCTGGCTGTAGTGAAGAGCAGCTCTGGGATCCCCCATATTCACAGGGAGTGAAGGGAGTGTGTGCAGCCTGATGTCCAGACGTGTGGGGTGAAGGGCATGGCACTCTTCTGCAGGAAGACACAAGGCAACCCACTAACAGCACAGAGGAAACGTGCCTTTTGTGAAAACAGAGAGAGGGCTCCCCTTGCTATGTCTCTGTCATTGGGATTCTGAACTTCAGAGCTCCATGCTATGACCAGTGCTGTTTATTGCTGTATTCGTGGTGGCTGGGAGCCAGGTCCGAGAATTAAGAGGTGAAAAACTGCATTATCCTGTTCTGCCGAAAACCTGTGTCAGTGCTGCAAAGAGGTCACTTGAAAAGCTGGAGTCTGTAGAGAGGGGAAAGACTCAGAGAGGTGAGTTTCCAAATGCATCAACATCTCTTAGGGGTGTGAGTCCGCTTTAAAAGCTGATCTACATGGAACTTTCTTTTCCACATCACTTTTCAGAAAGTAATGAAGTCACCTAGATGTGAGCACTTAGTACAGCAGCCCCCAAATACATTAAAATTCTGAGCTGTGACCTCCCAGACTGCTGATCCATCTCAGAAAATGGTGCCTCAAAGCCATTCTGCAGTTTCACTGGAGCTGAACACAGAGGATGGTTTGGAGGAAAACAGCTGAAGAGGTGCACTTACAGAATGGATTTGTTAGCAGAGAAATTAGAAGTCTGGAATTGGTTGAATATTTTAAAAAAGTCTGACTCATGTTCACAAATGAGTAAAATTAAACTGCTGCCATTCTTAGGTTGACACTGTTCCCAGGGGTCTCAGCCACATGGGAACATGCACTGATCTCAAAGATTTATTAATGGTAGTATAAATCGTTAATTTTCTTAAACTGTGTGCCTACAGAGTGGCATTCAGGAACTGCTCCCTGCAGTGCTTGCATCAGCCAGTGAAGAAGCCGAGTATGGCTCTCACAGAGGCTGGAGCCAATGCTTTTTGCCATGGCCATGCAATTTGCTACAGGTGCTTTCACAACGGGTTACCATGGCCCAGCTGATGTGCAGCAACTTGTTGAGCTGCAGTGACTTGCCCACCTGCCGGAGGAGTTTCGATTCATCAGTTTGGGCTGCACATGTGGGAGCAATGAAAGATGTAACTGTTCCCAATGATCTGTCCACCCCTGTTTGGTCTGGGGCTGCAGAAAGGATGGCGAGTCTCCTCTTTCAGCCGTGATTTCACCACCTGTGCTTTAACTGCAGCTCGACATTATGTCCATTGGTACAGCGACCGCAGCAGCTTGGGCAGCATGGGGCCAGCTCTGCCTCCCCGCTGCTGGGCACTCACCCTGGTCACAGCCACCTCTGCTCCCTGTGCAGGGAATTGCCAGAATCCATGAATCACAGCCCTGAGCCTTCAAACCTTGCTTGGGTTTCAACTTAAATTGTTCTTAACTGATCTAAGCCGGTGTAAGCCAGGCTCATAGGAAGCTAGACTGATGTCTGCAGAGGGGCTGGCTGGATGTACTCTCAAACGTCTGGTTGTGCGAGTGGGGCCAATGGGCGAGCAGATACTGGCCGAGCGCAGTGCATCCCCTGGCACTGCTGGCACAGGCACCCGCAGCGAGGATCTCAGTCCCAGCTGTGGCAACCAGCTGGGGCAGCTGCAAAAACACCTGGGCAGTGAGCTCAGTCCATGTGCCAGGTCACATCCGCTCCACATCATCTCACACCTGGTGCTCGCTGTGTTGCTGCTAACGCAGTGGTGGCTGTCACCCGGCTGCACGCTCCTGGCCAAAACCAGTGCCCGAGAGGGTGAAGGCAGAGCTCACAGGGGCCAGCCAGCCAGCCCTGGGCTGTGTGCTCTGCGCTGAGCCCATGCACACCTGCAGCTAAAAACCCTCTAGATCGTGGGAGTGGGCGAGTCCTCTGTTGGCCTTGCCGGGGCTGACTGCAGGAGAAATTGCCCGGTGGAATAAGTGAAGGGTGCACAGCCTGGTGCTGGTTACTGTCAGGTTCATCCTCATTTGGCCTCGGGAAAGCAGGACCTGCTGGCTGCAGATTGGTACAAACTGTGTTAAAATGACAGTTCTACATTGTTTTATCTTCCTGTTTTCATCCCTCTGATAGCCAAGCTGGTGCTAAGCTCCTTGTTGTCTCTGACATACCATGCCTTGTCCCAAGAGCCTTACATGGGAATTGCACGCCAGCTATTCCTAATTATTTATTTCTGGGCACTGCTCTCTCCTCCTGTAAATTAAAAAATGTTTGGTCTGAAGATAGTGCTTGTGCTAATTTAAATAAGCACATGAAAAAGAAAAGGTTCAACACTAAAACCAAAATATCCTTCAGTTGCCGCAGCTCCTCGAGTGGCAGCGTGGGACTAGCACAGCCCCGCAGAGGGGCAGTTAGGGCCAGCGAGCTTGCACTGCTCTGTGCACCATCCATCACCTCTCCAGCCATTGCCACGCGACACCCCCCGAGACAGCTGAGCTGAGGATGCCCAGGTGGCCCAGCCTCAAATGCAGGCAGGGCTGGCAGCCTCCTCTGACCAGCCCCTGGATGACTTATCGCCCCAGAGCAGCAGGACGCGTAAGTGGGGTTGGGGGATGCGTGGCTGGGGGCTCTGACTCAGAGCTCTGCTGGTTTTAGCTGCCGGGGTTTAACCGTTGCCACGAGGTGTTCACGCCTGCAGGTTCTCCAGGGGAGGTGGTAACCACTTAAACCAGCACAGCTAATGCCTCGAGAGCTCGTGAGTCAGGTGTGAGTAAACGTGAAAACACTCTGCAAGCAGAGCTCCTCTAATGGAAACACTCCCTCTTTCACACACTTAGAAGATGATTTTTTTAAAAATAAAATCTGAAGAGTAGAATACAGTATGAGCAACAGCCAAGGAACTTATTTGCCCATGTGCTTGCCACCTCTATTTCACACCTCTGTTCATGGGCAGCTTTGCCCATGGTACAGATATGGGTGGATGGCAGTGAATATAGATAATTTTCTTAATGGAAATACATGCGCTTTTTTTTTTCATGATGTGGCTGCACTTGCACACCTTGCTTAGCAAGCAATGGAGGAAGGAAGAGGTCTGGGGGCACTTGCCAGCAGAAAAGCAGTTGAACAGTTCTGAAGTAATAATGGCACCATCTTCTTCAGAGAAAAAGGTTATAGAGATCTGAACTAAATATTCAGGCTTCTGCATCCAAGTTTGTTTCTCTCTCCCCAAATTCTTCTTAGCTCTCTTCATGGAGAGGGAAGAAGACCCAATGCTCAGAGCAGCAAGCTGCACTGTCTCTGCAATGAGCCTGCAGCTGGCAGTGTCCTGACTGCATCGGTTACCGCAGCATGCCAGCATCCTCATTGGCTCCGGTCATGGGCAGAGGAGGGTATTTATTTGAAGCCTGGAAAAATGGGACAATGCCACATATCATTAAATGGTACTGGACTTTAGAGGCAGATTATTACGAGATCAAGCGAAAACACTGTGCAAAACAGAAGTGAAGTGGGTGCAAGAGGTGAGGCAGAGAGAATGGGAACTGACCCTCCCTGGAATAGCGCTGGGCTGTGGTGGTCCCAACCCACCTCCCCACTACGTCTCTAAAACAAGGGATCTTGTCTGTGTGACAAATCTCCTGCCCCTGTGAGCTGTGCTGAGCCCTGGCACCTCATCACCCACAGGCTCAGGAACATCCCAAGGTTGAAAGACAACTCCAAAAGGACATTTGGGCTCCTAATGTCCCCCCAAGAGAGGTGTCCAGGCTGGGCTTGAATTAAATATGTAGCAATGCAAACCCCCACGGGAGCGACAGGAGAGCTCTTTGCCAGCATCCAGGTGAAGTTACTCGTGTTATGAACTCCTCAGTTGTGAAACTCAAAAGCAAGACCAAGGACTCTCCGAGCTAAATCCAGCCTTGTAGAAACCAGTCAATGGTGCGAGCACACGGCGAAATACTGTGCATCGGTATCTGGGTGTAGCTGGATTTAGGGATTAGCTGAGATCAGCTCCAGCGGCTGGCTCTGGGGCATTGGGGAGCATTTCTGTGAATGGGACCTGTGAGAACTGTCTGGGAGTGACTCAGCCAGACAGCTTCACCATCCCGTCAGAAACGATTGCACCTCATTTCTCTGCCCAGCCATAATGCTACGCTGGTTGCTGAAAGCAAAATTGTCCAGTTGAGGGGAATCACAGCTGCATTGCCAGCCCCAGCCACTCGAGGCCATCCCTTGTTTGCATCGACTAGACTAATTGCTCTCATGTTTTACCTGAAGTAGGGCATGGGAATGGTCTTGGGAGCACCTGTGCTGTCTTTATCTGAGATTGTGGGAGAGCACTGCAGGCTGGGATGTGCCACTTCTGGGTGTCGCTGAGCTGGTGGTGACAGTGGGATAAGAGACAGACGGTGCTGAAGGTGCTAAAGCAGTCATTTATCTCGCTGCCCTGGAAGTCTTCCTTCAGGCCTTTTGTGGGTGTATGCCCAGCATTTCCTTTCAACAGCAGGCTGTCAAAGAACCAACATGAACAGGAGAATTGTTTTTTTTTCAGCTGGGCTATTTAAAGAAAGACTGGAGGGATGAGAGTTCTGCTGTCTGTTTTTCTTATGCCAAGGAGCTGGGGCTGCAGTCCTGATTTATGGGATGCTTTATTTCTTCCTCCACTTGTGTGGTTTCTCTGTCTGCTTTTGTTTGCTCCTGAACATGTCACCCTCACTGAGCTTTGGATAATTTTCAGCTTGGTTATAGGTGTATCTCACCTACCCAGGTTTTTAATGTCTCAGGCTGCTGCCATCGTCTTTCACTACCCTGGGGACAGCAGCACCCAGGGAGGGTGTGCTGCAGGTAGGTAGTACCAGGCTTTGTTCTCCCTGTCAGCCTAAATTTTAACTTTTTTTCCCCATAGTCATGATCAAACAAATGAAAGTCCTACAGCCAATGGATCCTTTACAGGCTATGCCCCAGGGACTTTAAGGTAGGCAGCATGCTCTGTCTTTCAGGATTGCCTTTGAAGTGTAGAATACTGGGTGTAATAACATGCAGGAAACAAACTTTTTAGGTCCCTGTGGACAGAGCACTTGCAGCCAGAACTGCAAGGCTTCCTGCAAATGTAGCAAGTGCCCAGGGATGTCAAACCATGGATGTCCCTCACTGTTGGTGAAGTGCAGTCACTGCTGGGCTGGGTCACTGGCATGTCTTTATCACCCAGCATTACCCTGACTCAGAGGGGACTCCTGAGGAGATAATTTGCAATTTCTGGGTAAATTGAGCTGCTTGAGGCTTCAAAAGGATTTATGATTCACTTCCAGCCTTCCTGTAGGATGCCTCTATGTGTGTCCATGCTAACAGTCATTACTTTAAGATCACAAGCCTTCACAACCTTCCCACCCTATCGTCACCCAAGCTGAAGCTGGTCCTGTGCAGCAGTATGAACAACATGAGACAAGGGCACCATCAGGCCTTATCTTGAGGCAAGTGTTCAAGCAGGCCTCAGTTTTTATGTTGCAAGTGTAAACCACCCCAGTGCAGCCCACCAGTGCCTCTGCAGAGCATCCCTCAGTGGCTGGGGATGCTGCTTTGCCTTGTGACATCCTGCTCTGGGGCCACAGAGCCCAAGGGAAGGCTGATGATGACCAAAGTCATCTGACCATGTTGAAGCTTTGAAGCTTTCATCCCTCTGCCCTCAAGTATCTCATGGGCAAATGATATCCCTCAGCTTTGTTTGCTGAAAGGGAGATGGCAGTGGCTCTCACCACCCTTGCCAGCACGGAGAGCAGCATCCTAAGCAAACAACATGGAAACTATCAGCTGACGTGAGAAGGGGAATCTCCTGAAGCTCAGACCAGAGATGTTAGTGCTTTTTGCTCAGCTGTCTTTTGAGGCAGTGTAACTGCTCTGTGCCGGGGAGCAGGGAGCGTGCCTGCTTCCTCCAGGGAGAAGAAAGCCAGAGAAACACAATAAATGGAAATCCTCAAGCTGTTGACATATAGAGGAAAATGGAAGCGGTACAAATTAACCAGTGACTAATAGGGCACTGTAACTGTCTGCAAACACAAGAAGGGTGTACACATCAACAAGAAAAGGAAAGCAATTAGGAAAACGTTAGGGGTATAGTTAAGAGAAATAGAATGACTAATTGGAGGAAAGTGTAAGCTGAATGTCAGGAAATAATTCCTAACTGTGAGCTGTGTAGGGCTGTGGAACAGGCTCATAAGAATTGTAATGGGGTTTCCTGAACTGTTCAAACCTGGATCAAACACTTGATGTCCAAACGTGGAACCTGCCGTTGACCTGGCAATAGACCAGCTCCTAGAAGGTTCCACCTGAGCCTCTGGTCTTGTCACAGTTGCTTTGAAAGTAAAAAAATATGTTAATGTCTTCAAAGCACAGTTAAATTTCCACTCAGCCTTTGCTACAGGAATCCTTTGTTTATTGAAGCTCCTGGTCAGACACAGACCTTTCGTTCCGTAAAACAGCAACTGAAAGATCTCAAACACTGACTGAGTGCATTTGCCTGAACCCTCCCTTCTCCTGAACGTGAGCAAAAAGCTGAACAACTTCAAATCATTATTTTATCTTTATTTTCTATCCTGGATTGCACATTCATTTTCTGAGTCATTTACTCCTGTGATCAGTGCCATCTTGTTCTCTTAAATTGCCTCTCGAGGAAGCTACTGCCAGTCTGGGAGGGGTGGTTTGGTGTTCTCCAGCTCTGATGGTTCCCTGTGGGGCTGACCTTCACTGCCCATTCCTTTCTCAATGTCCCCTGCCATGCTGGGAGCACCGCCTAACCCCGGTGAGCAAAGTGTGCCATAGGAAAAGAGATGGCCTCTTGTCAAAACTTGCTCTTGTGAAATTGTGAACTCTGGGGGGAGACAGCAACATCATTGGTAATAAACAAAGGCAACCCAGCATGTGGAGTTTCTGTTGATCTTGAATTGTCTCCAGCCTCTTGAGAAGAGCTGAACTTTAGCAGAAAAGAGGGCTACAGCTCTTGGGAAAACAGTTGGAGGAGAGTGGTCAACCCTGCCTGGCTCCATGCGGTGCCACTGTTAGGGGAAGGGATGGTGTGGAGGAGCACTGGGAGCTGGCTGGTGAAGGATAGCATTGATCACACAGTTTCCTCCATATATGCTTCAAAAGGGCCAAGATCAGGGAAAAAATGCAAGAAACGTAATGATGCTTGTGTTGCCTGAGTGCTTGATATTGGGATGAAAAACACCTATTAGATCTTCCCTTCCCTCTCCTGACAAACACAGGACTGCTCTGCAAGCCTTGGTTTCTAAAGCTCGCCAATAGTTTCCACTGCCCTCCTTAGTCTAGTAGACCACACTGACAGGAAACTTCTCAAAAAATTCAGCCCATCCTGGTCCTTGCTTTCTTGCTGTACAGCCAACATGTCACACATCACAGTTTCTGAAAGATTTCTTGTATTGTGTTGAAATCTTGGGGTGAGAAGACGACAGTTTCCCTGAATGGAAATTCC
>NW_010103531.1:15382-17859 GCF_000699245.1 Pterocles gutturalis | reverse complement strand
GAACAGAGCTGGCTATGTTTCAATTCCTATGGTGACTTTGGAGCAGTGGTAAAGGTTGACTGAGCAATGTCCCTGAGGCACAACCAGAGATGTCGCTGTTTGCAGCACCGTGAATTTCCCAGTGCTGCCAAAGTGGAGATATAAATCAGCAGTGACAAGAGAGGCTTTCTTGGGAAGGTGTGTGTGAGCACAGGCACACACAGGGTGCTCTGACAGGGATAATTCCCACCATACTCTGGTGAACTTTGCTCTGTTGACCACATGTCATTGAAAGAGGCAATTAGCGTTACTTAACATTTGGCTGTTTTTCCCAGATTAGATGTTGTTGACGCATTTGGTAGCTGCATAACTTCTTTAGAAAGGTTAAAGGTTTCCAATCAGCCAGGGCAAAACCAGAAAAAGATCACGAACCCAATGGTGGATGTGGACCACCTTCTGACCTTCAACTGTAGTTCCTGCTGGGTCCCTCAAACTGCTTTTCAGTTATTATTCATGTTTTTAATGCAGAGTAACTTTCTTATAACCTTGGAGTTTAAATTCATCGTTTCAAATGTCGCTGATTTATGGCATAACATAAACTTTAAATAGAATTTTGAATAGAAAAGGCATAACGTGGGGGTAAAATGAGTCACAGATCTCATAGGTTACAAATGAGGAATGTTACATCGATGGAGCAAGAGGCCATGACTGAGATTGGGAGGATGTGACAATGACATCCCTTTTTCCATGCTACTAACTCAATAGCACAGGTAAGACAGCTATGAAGACTTTAGGTGAAAGTAATTCACATTTGTAGAAAACAGAGCATCTGAAAAAAAAAGAGAGAAAGCCCTGGCCTTTCTACAGATCTTTTTGTACTTCTAAATCCCAAGTCCCTTTAGAATGCATTGTGTTAGGAGACCAGCCATGTGGAGACTACGCAGGCCTACATTAAATACTGCTCACTCAGCAACAGCAACTGCACAACATTACACATCGTTGCCACCCGCTTTGCTGAGAAAGATTTCTCTGTTTCTTGGATCACCCATTCAAAAATGAGTCTCTCCCTGTGGCAAATCACTAGTGAATGGCACGTGATGGATGTCTGTTCAACATCTTGTGTGCTGGGTGCTGAAAATATTCTTGGCACTGAATGCCAGTGCTCAGCACTTGACCCACCTCTGCCCATGTCTCTGTGCTATGTCACCCTGCGTCTGGGAATGGTTTTTCACTACAGTGGATGAGGGCTAGGCTGAGATCACCAAAGAGCTGAGCCCTTAGTAAATGACAGGTTGTTATGCTTAGGTGGCCTTGAACTTTCTGTCCTCTTGAAATCTGTATTGTGTCCCATCTTGATAGCCAAGAATAAACCTAAAGCCCTTCACAAACACACTTGCAGAGCAGAGCAAGCTTTAAGCAGGTTATCTGCCCAACTGATCTTTCAACAGGCTCTTCTGCCTAAACCAGACAACTCTTTGGGCTTCCCCCTGGGAGCAGCAGCAGTGATTTGGCCAAGGATAGTCTGCCTCTACCTTGCTGCGTCACAGAAGCAGCACTTCCAGCCAGGGCTCCCAGGTGATAAATTGTGGCTTGCTCCTCCCTCTTGTCCTAAATTCAGCTAATATAGAGGTATAATGGGATCCATCGATTTATTAGCGTAATGGAATCTGGAGAGAAGGGCTGGGTGCCCTGCAGCAGTCCTGTGGGGGATGAAGACCTCCATGACCATGGTCAAGACTGCTGGACAGTGCCGGCTTGCCCATCTCTCTGCTTTGTACACCATGGACACAGGACTTTTGTGAAGCTGTTGCTTCAGTTATCACCTCAACTGGAGCTCAGCAGTGACATTTCACTGGTAGCAGAAGAAGCTGTTCATCAGAGGGGCAGCCCAAGAAAGCTGCAGGTGCTGGCACGTGTGACTCCCTGCACAGAGCCAGTCTGTGCCTCAGAAATACTCACTTCCTATCTCCAAAACACAGCAGTTATTTCAAATTCCTTCTCCCCTCCTTTGTCCCCCTGCCACAACCTTCCCGGTATTGTATCTGTGACTGGAACCACTGTTCCTGGAAAGGTCTCGCTGGAGTCATCGAGGGACTGATTTTCAGGTCTCATGTGGGCACCAGTACCGGAGAAATTGCTGGCTGGACTGTCTGTCCAGCTGCTTTGTTACCATAATTGTGTGTTCAAAAATCACATGGCTCTATCCGCTGGAACTCAGTCATGAAAAGAAAAATAAATGCTGCATCCACAGTCTACTATTTTTGCCTTCAAATGTTTGTACATTTTAGTTCAGTCTCTATGTACTCTGTCCTCAGCAAGATGACAGTTCTCCACTTTCACAGCTGAGACACAGTACTGTGTGTGCATGATCCTCAAGAAAGGATGGAAAGCAATCCCTAGCAGTCTTGCCCAGGGCAGCCCATGGTTGTGCAGTCACTAGACGCCAGCTCGGCGCGATGCCGAGCTTGGAATGGGAGCAGGCTGCATCCAAGAGTGCT
>NW_010103531.1:0-15370 GCF_000699245.1 Pterocles gutturalis | reverse complement strand
GTGTTTGCGCCGGCTGAGGGAGAACAGGTGATAGATAGAGAGTTTACCAGGATAAACATAACCCCATTTCTCAGCATTGGGAACAAACTTAGGTTGGCAGCGTGAATGTGTGCTGGGTCAGGGATCTGCAGTGTGAGGCTGTAGGCTGAGCCTCCTAAAACTGCATTTAGCTCTTGAATCTGTGGTCCCGTTAGCAAAGCTTAGTCATATCTAGAAGTTACCTTTGGGCTCTCACTGATCTCTTTGACAGTGTCTTGTAAAGCAGTCAGTCACCATGTCTCAGCTGAGACGTGATTGCATGAGAGTGACAGCAAGAGCAGCTCAGGGTATCCCTGTTCCTGCCTCTGACAGCTCGCAGAGACAAGGCTCAAGGTACCGAATGTGCTGTGGGTGGCTTCTGAATTCCTGAGCGTTTCAGCTTCCCTGACCTTGCAACGAAGTTTAGGTGAAGACTGCAGCCTACGTGGAGCTACAGTCTGTTCCTCAGTTTTCATCTGGTTTCTCTCAGTCTCCTGGTTTCAGCTGGGACAGAGTTAACTTTCTTCACAGTATTTAGTGTGAGGCTGTGTTTTAGATTTGTGCTGAGAAGGCGGCTGTTCACATACTTATGTTATAGGTGCTGCCAGGACAGTCAAGGACTTTTCAGCCTCTCTGCTGTGCCAGTGTCTGCAGATGCAGGAGAAGCTGGAGGGAGCACAGCCCTAGTTACTAGCCCAGGATTTGACCTCAGGTTTAGGATTGAGACACAAATTGGCCGATGGTCTATTCCATATCATGCACATCATGCCCAGTATATAGGTGAGGCTCTGTCTGGAAGTTCACTCTCTCTCTCTCTGTGGGGTCATCTCCATCTCTCTCAGGGTCATCTTGGTCTCTCAGACAGTTGGGCTCTTCTGTCTTCTCTGGGATTACAGTTTTGGGACTCTCCCTGCTCTGGGATCGTTAGCTGTGAATAAGCTGAGCCCTGGTCATCGGGTAGTAAGCAGTTTCACTGTGTATCACTCGCATATTTGTATATATTGCTACTATTATTATAATTCTTATTATTTTTCATTTTACTGTAGTTTAGCTATTAAATTGCCCTTATCTCAAACCACAAGTCTCTTTTCCCTTTACCCCTTTACATCTCTCTCCCATCCCTGGGATGCAGGAGGGTGAGCAAGTGGCTGTGTGGTGTTTGCTGCTAGCTGTTTAAAACCACTACACTCAGGAAAAGATAAAAGCGGTGATAGCAGCACTCATGCTATAGTTTTCTAAGCTCCATCAGTCCAGCCTGGGAACTACAGGAACATTTAGCTGCTTTGCCTCTGTTCCTTCCTCTAAAAATGAGTTAAAGTCACAGTGATGAACCTACTTTACCAATGCTGGACTCTGTCCAGAGCTTGAGTACGTGGCTGCTCAGTTATTTTCAGCTTGGAATCCCCCATTGTTTTCTGTCATGATTCGCCAGCCAAAACACTGCTTTTCAACAGCAAGATAGATGCAAACATGAACTGAAAAAGGTCTACCTTATCTTGTCATCATCTGTGAACTGCACAATGTGAATGGCTTGACACATGATACTTGTGCACAATATTTTATCTAGAGTGTGGATTCCTGTGCTTCCAGATGCTGTTTATCAGCTTCCCCGAGAAGTCCCTTGTGAGTACAGGGACACATTCTGCTCTGAGCCACACCAGGGTATGTCTGAAATACTTTAGTTGTCTTTAGTAGCATAACCGGATTTTTATCAATGTAGCTGAGACAAGATTCTGTCCAAGATGTTCTAATAAAAACAAGAGCCTGCCCTGGGAACAAAGAGCATGTGATAGGTTTTTTCCAGCTCAGTCAGCACTGAAGAGCTGAAAACAAGATGGTGCTGCTTACAAACTCATGGAGGTGCTGACATTCCTCATGCCTTTCGCATTACAGCTACATGAGGCTCCCGATGTCTTCAGGGATGGAGGTCTGTATGGAGCTGAACTTTGGTACTGGTGGACTCTGTAGCTGCCTGCTGAAATACATAGCAGGGCAGGGGGTCAGTGAATAGTAGAGAAATGTGGTTTGTTGTACATACTGACGCTCATGGTACTGCAATAACTAAGTGCCTGCAGAGTTGCATGCTGCAACTTCTAGCCCGTTATGGTCTTATCAGTGCCAGTTATATTTTCTTTTGTGCCCCTGGATCAAGAGGGGGGCTAGTTATGCAAAGGCGGTATATTGGCTGTACTGTGCTTTGTGGCTGACAGTGAATACATCACTTGTTAGCTACTCATGTTCTGATAAAGTCCTCTCCTGAGTCCTTCCTGATATTTTGTAATCACATGAGCAGTCATAACCAGTTCAATAAAAATCAATCTTCATTAAATCTGAATATGCAAACATGTCAGGAGCAGGGTCAAACTTTTCTGCCAGCAGCAGACCTGAAACCAAAGTTGAAATGCAGAGCAAAACACACAATAGCATGGAGCTCATATGAATATGTCTCCTCCTTCTAGACACAGCTTGTGGAGAAAGCACCTCCCTGATCCACTGCACACATGAGGAGAGACCAAATGGCAGGGGTCTGACTGCTGCTCTGATGGGCTGTCCAGAGAGGTCTGTCTTTGTTTCCTTTGTTATAAGTGAAGTCTGGAGATCTTGTTATTTCTGGTGCGTCACCTCTGCTTATGTCTGTGATTTGGATGAAACCTCTGGCTCGGGAGGACCTTCAGCTGCTGACTGCCAGAACGGGGAGTGCCTCTGAGGGAAGGCTTCGTGCAAGTTTTGTTCTGCTGCTTGTTATCTCTCCCTGATCATCCTCGGTTGGTCACAGCTGGAGGCAGAATACTAGTCAAGCTGGACTTCTGCTCTGAGCAGTTCAACTTTTCTTGTGTTTTCCTAAGTGATGTTTAATTTCCAACAGGAGAAAATTTGTCTCTCAGTAAGACCATGCGGAGGCTGTTTGACAAGGCAGAGCCTGGGTTTTTTCTTTTAGGACAGGCAATGTGTTGAGGACAAGAGGAGACCATGCAGCTGGGAAGTGAGGCAGCGGAGGGGACCTCAAGGGTGATGGTCCGTTCCTGAAAGATGTGAGGAACTTCTCAAAGGTCTGATGGCTTGCCTGCTATAGCTATCTTATCAACTAATGCTGAGCTTCAGCAATTTTTTTCCCCACTGACACATTTGTCCATCCCTCTTGAATTCCTGCTCTGAGAACTGGCAAGTTTCAGCTTAGGCGTGGAGAAGGATCAAGAAGAGCATGAAGAGGCTGCAGAAGCAACAGCCTGTTTGCAGAGGGCCTGTGACCCAGCCACCCTCCCACTGCTGAGTGTCCCCAGGGCAGGGAGGACAAAAACCTCCGAGTTTTGCCATCCAGTGTGTCAGTGATCAAGGATTCACCTCTGATGGTGTCAAACCAGCTCAGTGGGAATTATGTCCCCATATTATGGTGGCTTCCCTCATGACAGAGATGCTATGGGACCTCCCTCACTTAGCACATTGTCTTTAGCCCTTCATTTGCCCTGTTGACAAGTGTCCAGTTAGGAAGGAAGCACACTGAGACCCCCCCTGTACAAATCCCTTGGGAGGTCTCCAGATAAAGAGAAGACAACTGACCCCACAGGGAAGCAAAAAACAATCCAGCATTGCAACTACTGAGCTCCAGGCATGACCTGTATCCTGCTCCATGTATCTGTGGAAAGTCAGTGGTCAGCCCTTGGTGTCTTCTTCTGTGGGAAGACTGTGGAGTCACAGCTGAATGGGACATCCCAAGGGCCGCTTTGGGACTCCACAGCCTGAAATGTCCTTGTTGTCCTTGTCCTTGGTGACCGCCCTGCCACCACCCGTTGTTCCTTTTCTTCTTGGAAAGCCAGTACCTTGTTGTGGGAGCAGGGCAGGGGAGATGACAGCTTTATTGCTTGAAACTCTAAGTACTGCATCCTGCTTCATGTAGTAAAAACTGGTTTGCCCTTTCCAGAGCGGCTTCTTACGCTTTTGGGTTCACAGCAGTTCAGCCTCATCAGGTCAAAGGCAGCTGCATGCTTACGTGCAAAATTGTTTTCTAGTGGGAACACAAGCAGAAATTCAAGGGGATGGACTGACAGCCAGCAGAGATCAGTGGGAACTATGCTGGCAAAGTGGGGAAAACTGCAAGGAGGAAATTAACATTGCATGGGAGGTGATGGATGGAGGGACTGGGAAGGCTCAGGAGCTGCAGGAAATGGTGTTACAGTGTCGGGGAAGAGAGCAGTGGCACCACTTGTACCAGACCTCCAGTTTACAGGTGTGTTGCAATACTGGTGATGCTGATCCTGTGGACAGTGGCTGACGTGGGAAAGCACCCTGCAAATTACCAGAACTCGCAGGCTTGGGCTAGACTGGGGTGTGAATACAGACATTTATGGTGTGGATATCCAGGGGATAAGGTCATGAATAGGAACCTGAGTGCACACCTACCTGCTCCTGATGGCACATGCAGGCTGATGTTGCCTTGGTATAATTTAATGCCAACACACACATATGTCATAATTAGCGAGTTCAAACTTAGATCTCAACCAAAAAACCCTGCCAAGCCAAATTTTATTTGTGTGGTCTGTCTGCTCATTCTCCTTTTAATGCCAAAAACCGCTCAATATTGCCCAACCCATTTGAAATAAAAAAAATACAAATATTTTTCTGTTTCATCACTGCATTATTGGATCTCCAGGATCTACACAAGTTTCCACTTTTAAGATGTGAAAGAATATCTTCCTGACATTTCCAGAGTACATTATTCACTGTTGCACCAGACACACAAGTGGTAACGTGGCAATGAAGTGTTCTGGTTCTGTTCCTGGCAGTGACACTACTCTTAAGTAATCCTCTCAGAACTATTCCCCTGATCCCGTTCTCCCACCTGGACAGTGTGTTGATAAGCCAGGGGGCTGTGATGATGAATTGACTCTGATAGAAAGTTCCCCCATGGAACCGAATCACTGCATGACAGATTCCTGAGGTCAGGAGACTGTGCAAAAGCCTGAGATCTCATAAAACATGGCCAGTGTCTCTGACAAATGGCCAGATCCTGCTGTCCTGCTCTGACAGCAGCAAATGAAAACAAACGCAAAGGCTACCCCGGGTATGGCGGGGTGCTCTTGCTCTTTTCCTGCTGGGACTGGAACGGTGCCAAGCTGACAGGACGTCCCTGCCTGGTTCAGCTGCTTCAAAGCCTGCTGGTATTTCCTTTGAGTCATGTTGGTGAAGAAGCTGATAAGGCTGAGCCAAGAGTCAGTGTGCTGCTAGTGCCTCTCTGCATCTGCCTGCGAGCGCAGATCTGTCCAGGACACTGTCACCACACGAGGCAGGGCTGGAGCCTCAGCTCTCGTTCCTGCTCTGTACAAACATGCTGCTATGTGTATTGGCTTCTTCTGGGAAAAGCTCTATAGAAAATGTCATGCCAGCGGGAACCAGTTGAAGAACAGACCTCTTACAGTGGGTGAGGGTGAGGATGTTCCATGCCCCATGTCCCAAAGCCTTCCAAACCTCCTCAAGCCCGTCCATGATGATTCATGCTTCAAAGCCAGGTCTGACACACGTTTCTGACCCTATGAAACTGTGGGAGCTCAAACATGCTCTGAGCCCACCCCGAGGGTCCCTTTGGAGGAACCCTGAGTGCCCCACGTGCAGGTTTCCCGGAGCACGGGCACCCTGCAGCAATCCAGCAGCGTTGGAGCATGGAGCCAGGACCTCTGCAACCAAAGAGCAAGCTGCGGGTGTATAGGTGTCTGTGAACGGAAGCTGTTTTTGAAGAATGGGCAAAATTTGGAAGTACATCCTAGTCTCAGAATCACTCTCAGATTTTTAACCCAAACTGACTTCTGGCTTATCACTGGGGAAACACTCTGGGCCAGGGCAATCTTCTGCAATTATTTTGGTGCCTGGTTTGGGGAATGAATTTCTCATTCCCAGTCCTGGGCCTGCCTGTGACATGTTGCTCTCACTGACAGACACGTTTGAGCTAAGCTCATCGAGCATCCAGGAGCAGGCAGGATGGGATTTATCAGGATTTTCACAGAAAATGAACCGCATCAAGCAGCAGCCTGACCCATCACTGCCTCCTCTCCACTGCTTATAAAAGTGTTGTTTCCAAAGGCCAAGATGCCCACAGGCTCTGACTGACCACCCGCACAATAAGAAGTCAGAATAATCTCAGCTGGGCTGGGCAGTGCTCTGCAATTCCTTGCCAGTGCAAAAAAAAACCTCTGAAAACTACAATCTCTTAATTTGTTCTTTTTCCTTTTTTTTTTTTTTTAACTCTCAAAATTAATCATCCTTCCTAAGCTATAGCTATTAAATAGTTTTATTTTGAGCCTGCCCAGCAGCTCTCAAAGCCCAGGTATTGCTTGCAGCTGACTCTCTTGCTGAGCTGTTGGTGTGTGGCACTGCTGGAGTCTGCAGAGCTGCCATGCTCCAGGGCGGTGCTGGGACCATCGCAGGGTCAGGAACTGCTAACCACCGATCCCTGAATAGACTCGGCTTTGCCACTGGCTTCAGTGCCAGCAGTGGAAGGCCAAAGCTGCTTGGAAAATCCCCCTTCCAAAGTGCAACATGGTAAGCAGCATACGGAGGTCTGCTACCTGGCTGGCTGACCTTTAAGGACTTTAGAGACAATTTAGTGGTCCCTGTCTGAACAAGTCAACATATGTGTGCAAAACATCTTGATAAAGCTTTTGAGTTGTATCCCTGTGCCTAAATCATGCTCGGATTTTAGTGGAATTTCATCGTTTTTACAGCAAGAAACACACTTTGTGGTGTGATAAACATAGCAGGGATGGAGCTGTGACTTTGCTTTTTAGCAAAGGGTTAGTTAACAGAGAGACAAGGAAGCTGGAAGAGAGACAGCTTCCAGGGGGGCTCATGTAAAAAGCTGGATGGGGTCATTTCCACCAGTCACTTCCAACTTTCCCTGTGATTCCCTGAAGTTCTTCCAAGACAAACAAAACCCTGCTTGCCGAGGCTTTCCCAATCCTCCCTCTGACACGAGAACTCTCTTTAGTGAAGACAAATTCCCTAAAGCTGTTTGCAGCAACTGCTGCCTAATGACTATCATGCTGCTGGTTCCTTACAGATTGCTTCAAGATGCTGAGACATCCCGCCTGTCTCATCCAATTGGCTTCACGTTGGACTGCCTACAAGAGATGCAGTTGAACAAAATAAATGTAAACCAAAGCAAACCTCTGCTGCACGCTGCTGAGGAATACTGCTTGTCATGTAAAGGTCAACTGCTGTCAGACCGCTGCTAAATTACAGCATTATCTTTCTTTCGTTCTTTCTTCTCCAGCCTAGGAAACAAATCGAAACAACAGGGCAGACCTGCAGTTGGAAGAGATGCAGATCCGGTGTGGGGCTGGAGTGGGCTTTAGCTTCCTGCGATCAATGGGTGCTCCGGGCTGTAGGGCTGGGACAGCCCCCCACCACCTGGGCAGAGGGAGAAAACCTCTAAGGGCACCCACAGAGCATCTGGGAAATGGGATTTGGTGGTTCTGCTCTGCTACTGATTTCCTGTGTGTCCCGGAGCAATTCACTTAACCTTTCTGTATTTCAGCTTCTCTTGGATTAAAAAAAGAGAGCATTGATGCTGTTTCTCTGCTTCTGCAGAGAGTAGTGGGGACAAAACCTTCTTTAAAGGCACACACAGAGCACCTGGGAAATGGGGCTTGGAGGCTCTGCTCTGCTAGCGATTTCCTGTGTGTCCCTGAGCAAGTCACTTAACCTTTCCATAATTCAGCTTCTGTTGGATTAGGGGAAAAAAAAAAAAAAAAAAAAAAAAGCATTGATACTGTTTCTCCACTTCTGCAGAGAGCCGTGAGGACAAGGACCTGAAGAGGTGGCTCATATGCTTTGGCCCTTGGGGCCTTTTAAGTCCTGTGAGATAGATGTCAATTCCAACCTACACGTCAAATATTTTGAGCAAAGAGATGGAGCTTTTCATTTTCTGCAGAAAGGTCACCACAAAACTATGTATCATTGTGAATTGTGCCAGAAATTCTCTTTAGTTTTATTTCCACAGCGAGGGGCTCTGTTTACGTCAGCATGTACAAACTTTAAAGAATCTTCAGACTTCTGCACCAGGCTGGGAAGCTTGCTACAAAATCCCAGGATGAGGCTAATATTGTCCAGTGTCCTGGCCAAATGTACTGTACAAACCCCAGAGTTTTCTGCACGTTCAAACCGTATCCAGGCTAGCTGAAAGTGTTCAAAATCTAGGAGATATGGAAACAGGCGCTATACTAGGGATGATCTCCTACACCATCAGTGGAACATCCGTTCTGCACAAGGAGGAGTTCATCATGTATTCCTCGATGTCACCACCAAATAACAGAGGAGAAAAACCTGCTGAAGCTCCTTGTTTGTCTCTGTGGTTTCCATCTTAATAACCCTGTTGCAGCTGCTGTCATAACCACTGATCCCTGTTCTTAACTTCCCTTAGTCTGGAAGAGGAAAAGCAGAAATATGATGTATAAAGGCCTTTGACACAGAGCTAACACTGTATTTCCTTATAATCTGAATAGTTCCGAAGCCTTATCTTGCTATTCTTCTAATCTGCCTTCAGTTGAAAAAAAAAAAAAACCCAGAAAGCACCTCTCAGCAGAAAGAATATTCTCTGGAAGCACTTGAAGAAGGGTGCCAAGGAGGCATTCATATAGCTGAACAAACTTTTACCTCCACAGACAGAACTTACTTCATGTGCACTGCATACATGAAACAGGAGGAAACAATCTTGTTTGTGTGCTTTCTTCACAAAGTTGTTTCCATCTCCCTTAATATGGGCTTTGGACAGAGGAGGTCAGCACTAATAATCTTCATCTACATGTCAGTTGGATACAGTCTTATCGTAACCGGGCATCTTGCCTTTACATGGAAAACAAACCTATTCTTGCCATATAGAATAGACCTTATCTTAGTGCTCCAGTTTTAACCTTTCTCTGTTTTGTGTCTAAAGTAGGAAGTACCCAATTTTTTACAGATCTACCTTTCAGATTATGAAATATTGCTCCTGGCACTTAGAAACCCATTCAGTTTTGCTTTTCTTGCCGCAAACAAGAAGTTATATCATCCCCACTGTAGTTGACTTCTTTCTTTTATGTCTTCTTCAGGAACAGTAGGGATGTTTCTTTGCATTTTGTAATACACAGCTGTCCTCATTATCTGTAACCACAGAGCCCACCTAGGATTTCCACATTACTCCAAGTTATAACTTCGAAATATTCTAAGATTTAACACACAAGGAGCAATTTTTCAGTACAATATACAGCTACAAGCTCATTTCAGTGCTTGCAAATACAAAGACTGGATGCAGAATATAGATTTCATGTTGTTTTCTTACTAAAACAGTTTTGGACTGTGGACCTTAATACCCTATATGGTCAGATATGAAGACAATTCACTACTAGGAGCACTGCCAGCTAACATCCTAATCATTCCTCTGTTGCAGTGTATTCCATCCCTTGAAGATGGAGTACTGTATAGAAATCCAAAAGGATGAGCTGAATTTCAGTCCCTCTACCCTGAGGATGCCAGGAGTTTCAAATCCAGCTTTGAATTATACTGACTGTAGTGCCAAGTTGAGCTCCACTGTGATATGGGATTTTATTAATATCTCTAAGAGACCAACTAGAGAGACACCTTTTCATACTGTACGACAAGAAGCTGTAATAGGATCCAGCATGGATAACCTTTACCGAGGCAGAGAGAACACAAGGTTCATCTGTATGAAATACCAAGAACACGAGCTGTGGAACAGGCAAACAGAAGCTTGAATGGTTTATAATTTTAGGTGTTGACTGGGCACTAACAAATTCATCCAATTATTAGACAACCCTGCCTTGCCAGCATTGCAAAAATTCCCTCCAATTGCACATTCCTTCTTTCTTCTCGTTCCACCTTTTCCTCCACCTGCATCTGCTTTGGCTACAAGCACTGAAGAAGAATCAGACCAAAGCTGAGATGAGGACACCAGCAAAGGACCTGCTTGTTCCCAGCATGGAGGCCCTGATGCTGCTCTTACTGCCCACTGCATCTTGGACAAGCTCAAACACCTGGGACCGCAGTTTGCATGCATCATTTCTGTGGCAGCTCTGCATCGAGCAGCCTCTTCCAGAGAAGTTCATGGCAGTCACTAGGGAGAGAAGCCGTGGGCAAACAAAGAGCACTTTTAAAACAAGTCATCAAGCACAACTACATTTTCACACTGTGGCATCGAGATTATGCACAGGCACGTTCACACACCCCTCCAGCGTGTCCAGAGCCTGCCTGGCAAACACCGGTGTGTGATTTGTGAGCTCCCAAAGCTTTGGCTTGCATCCACACTGTGCTCTACGTGTCCATGGTGATATGTATCTTCAGTGCACTGGGTTTCTGCTCCAGCTTGTGTGCATTTACAGAGACAAATGATGGGCCCTGTGACAGTGTGGAGGAAAATAAATGAACCTTCAGTCTGAGTGGAAGAAACTGCCCCCAGAAAACAAGGAAAGAGGTGCTCCTATCTTGGAATTAGGTGAAAACATTTATTCAGCAGCTATTTAATTTATTTACTCTTTCTTTGCCTACTCCACTAACATATTTTAATTGTAATTACAATATTCAATAGCCTGTTGACAGAATGTCAGCAAGACTCTAGAAGGGACTCAGTAAAGGTCTCAGGTCCTTGCTAAGGCTAATTTTACAAGTGCTTCCCTTCTCTCCTGAAGCACTGCAGGGATAATAAAAGATCTTTCCTCCCTACGCTGCGACTAGAGACAGTGCGTTACAGTTCCGCCTCACATCAGCAGTTCTGAGTCACCTCCCGGCACAGAGGGTTTCCTCGTTGAACAGAGGAGCTTCATTAGCGCACACAGCAGCTACTCCAGCCCAGCCACCCAGGCTGCGGTGCTTAACACCCTCAATCATTTGATTTACCTCTTCAGAGCAAATTACTGGAACTCTACGTTAATAAAACTAGTGCTCGCCCTTGGATGGGACTCCTCATTTTCTTAAATCTTGTCTCTTTACATTCCAGATCCTGGCTACTCAGCCATTGCATCCAATAAAGGCCTTTTAGGGCAACTGACTGCTTTATCTAGTTCTCCTCTGCTGCCCTGAACCATAAGACCAAAAGGGGTTTCAATCACTATCTCCCAGCTATCCTAAGTACGGTGTAAATGAGGTGCAGGGAGCAGCAGCCAGACCCTAAGGTGTTGCATGATCATTTGGGTGCAGGCAGATTACATTAAAGCACTGAGACATGAAGTGGTGGAGGAGTGAACTGAGACGGAGCCCCAATTGTTGGCCTGGGGCGCTCTCCCTTCCTGTTGCCCTTCCTTTGTTTATCAGGGGTTTTCCTTTGTAATCTGTTGGTGAAACCTGTCTGTGGGAGTGAGTGCACAGCACCCCCCAAAATGGCCTTTGCAAGGTGGGACACAAGCAGCAGATGGAGGGAACACAGGAGAAAATACTTCTTCCTAGGGAAAAAAGTCTCTGGGAGAAGCAATTCGGGCTCCAGGCTGAATTCCCTTCTGCTGTCAGCGGGCAGCAATGTGTTGAGCTACTGATGATTCAGCTCTGCAGTTGCTGCTACATCCTTTTCCTTGCTTGCTTTCCCAGGAGAGCCCCCCTGACAGAGCAGAACAAGCAAAAACCCTTTGCTGAACAACTCCACCAACGGGAACTGTCAGCAACGTCTCAGACCACGGAGGAATCCTGGCTGCCAACAGGCCTTTAGGAAACCCATGATTGACAATTTGCACCAGGAGTTATGCGCTCACTTTTCCCCCCTTGGGTGAAGGATCCAGAGTTACCGATGCTGCATCCTTATCATCAGCAGTGTTTGCTGGGGAGTGGTCCAAAAGTGACTGACACAAGGGTCCATTCTCTGAAGTTCTTTGTCCTATTCCGAGATGAAGTACATTTGCATCCAGTTAAATCCTTTGAACTTTATCAGTGGGTGTATATATAGATACGAGTAAGAAAACAGTGATGGACACAGTGGTAAAAAAACTCCATAAGGCTGCTGCGTTCCTTATTCCAAAACCATACGCTACATGGCAGGTGGCTAGCTGTATTTGAGCTGTGGTGTTAACTGTAATAACCATATACAGGATCCGCTTCACTGGCCACCATCCTAGAAGAAGGAGTGGATAGCTACTGTCAATTACTGAGTGACAGCAGAGATAGGAAGCTCCAGATAAGAAATTCAGTAGTGCTTCCACCAGTAGGATGGATGGAACTCTAACAGATGCATTAAATATGTGTCATTTCCTTCCAGTCTTGGGGGTGTAAGTTTCTAAGCAAGGTCACAGGTCCCAGTGCACCACTGGTCATGGCAGACAGCTATGGGATCTTACAGCTGCTCAGAGCAATAAGGAGTAGGGATTATTGCCTCAGCCTCAATCATCTTGCAATGGCACCATCATTGCTAAAGTCAGAGGCGTTTTTATTTAAAATGGTTGCACATGGCTTATTGCAGGATGAGCCCATTGCTCCAGTCTTGCTCAGCTGCTCTGCTGGCAGCCAGACACCGTCACTCGCATCCTCACACCCTGCAGCTCTGCCAGAGCCTTGAGTCCCAAGGATTTCTGTGACATGGGCAAATGGGACATAGGTGGGAAGGGGGAAGACCATGGCTACTGCTGTGCTGCCGGGCTGACAAGGTGTCCCCAGGGCTGAGGGGCGGGTGCTCCCCTCGTTTGATACCACTGCCAGGCAGGGGCACCCTGGCCTCCAGGGCTTTCCTGGGAGGAGGTGAAGATGCTCTTTCTTTCTCCAGCCTTGCTGAAAATCAATTCAGCAGTTCAGAGAAAGTCCAGAACATGCAGGAAACCACCTTCCAAGAAGGCAGCTCTCAACACGATCAGGATTTTCCCTATTCTTCTGCTGCATACCTCATGGCAGCATTGCCTTTCAGTCCTTTCTTCTGCCCCAGCTCCATGGCTCTCCTGGCGCCCGGACTGTTAGACTGGGCACTGATACAGGCTTTGAAGTCACTGTGGGTGGCAGAGGAGCAGGAAGCTGGGGATTAACAGGATAATTTCTTGTGAAGGGGATAATCACATGCACATCGCACAGATCGGATAGCCTGCCTACAAGCCAGAGCTACTCAGGAGGTGTTTCCCCTGTGGTTGTTGAAGGGCTCGTAACAAAGTTCCTGTCCTATTCCGTATACCAGCACTGCTTATGATGGCTGGCTGACAGAGGTCTTCTGTCAGAAATATTTTGTTTCTTTCCCTCCCCTGTGGCTGCCCTTCTTCATCCTGGGCACAGGCAGTGTGTTGCATCCCCCACCTGCAAGCCCTGTGGTTTCTGGATTTAAGACACAGGATCTGCCCTGAGGCACAGCCCCTCCTGACCCCGCTCCAGTGCTGGGTCCCAGCACATCCACACAGACCCATCCCAGCCCTCCTGATCCCCCGGCCAGGTCTCACCTGGCCACACTGTGTGGCCACCCTCGCTGCTCGGCTACCTTTTTTTCTTAAAGGGTTGGACTAACTTTAATTTGTATTTATGTAATTAATAGCTTAGCAACAAGCTTGTTTTTCATTTCAGAAGAAGGCCAGTGCTAAACAGCTATCATGTGCTTTTTATTTTGCTGAGTAAATATGCCAGTGGAAAGTAGGTGAGTAAAATGTGGTTTTGACTATAGGATACAGGAGACACTGCGCATGGAGTGAAAATTGTTCAAAGGTGGTTTGGAGGTCACGTGGCAGCATTATATTATTGTGTCTAATCTAAGGGCGTCAATTTGAAACAATACTCCAGGAAAAGGTCTACATTTGAAGAAATCCAGACCTCAGCAGGATCCTGCCATAGTCCTGATAATGAACTTGAACGTGCAGGAGAGTGGCCTGAGAAGCGGCTGTGAGTGAGATGGTGCAGTCTAGTAAAGGACACAGAAAAGAGGTTCCAGCCTTCGTGCTCAGCTACACTCCTGTTTTGCCTCTTTGGGTTCAATATGAGGCATCTGCTTCCTGACATGGGCTCTGCTTTGAAAGATTTTAGCTTCAGAGAAGCAGTGACGAGGTATGAAAGAGCCAAGAGCTGGGTCTCAAGGGGCTGGGCCAGACACCCTCATTTATCCCCTCACAGTGAAGCTCCTGTGAACCAGGGTCTCCCACCTCTCCCACAAAAGCTGCTGACTTCACTCATGATGATAATAATAACCCAGACTGTGAGGGTTGTTTAGTTAATTAAATTCAAATTCTTGGGGGAACAGTTCAGAGACTTGGCTGACAAAGTGAATGATGGAGCCAGGACCCACAACCTCCTGGTCCCACACTCGGTCTGAAGGAGAAGGTTGTTACTCTTGGCACCAGAGTCCAGCCAAAAGCAGCCGCCTCGTGTGCCCTGGACTGCTTCACCTGCTTCAGTAAACCATCCACATCCACCCTGGCTGGGAAATACCACTGCTGAAGTCGAGCTGCTAGCAGGTGAAGGACAGGGTTGCTGTTTATTTTAGTTTAGTTTATTTAAAGCCTTATAATTACTTTTCACATGGCTATTTCATTATTATTTATTTTGGACTTCAAACAGGATTTTCTCTTTTAAAACTGCACCCGCTGAGACTAGGCAGCCGCCCTCACTCATGCAATAGGAATGAACTGAGATTTACAAGGAAAGGGAATGCATACCTTCTTTCAAATGTTTCAGTCTTACCAGGATCTATCAACCACAGTCACCCTAAAACTCTAAATCTGGGAAGGGACGAGGCTTTTTTTCCAGATGAAGAGTGATTTTGTCTGAGATACACTGCCCGGGATGGTTATATATCTGACATGGGGAACCACCAGGTCTCCTCCACACCTCTGCTCTGCCTGTAAAAGCATCCGTGGTCTTTTCACTTCAAACAGTCTTTTTGGAAGCTATTTAAGTCATTATGGAAACTGTTTAAAGGAGTGAGGTACTCTAAAAAGGAAGCCTTCACCTCGGTCACCTATTGTGTTTTTGTGGGAGAAAGCCCCATGCTACCTGTGCTACGTTCCACTGGTGGAGGCGGCAGCTCCAGACCCACCTTAGCCTGCAGCTGAGTGTCAAAGCCAGTCACAAAATCTGTGCCCCCATCCCAATGGGGACAGTGTTCTTGGGTTGCTGTGACCTCCTCAGTGTATTTCTTTCAGCTGCACAAGAGTAGTTTAGGAGATGAAACTAAGGATCTGGTGGGAAATGTTTTGCAAACAGGTGCCAGGCAAAGGTTCTTGTTTCTGTACCAATGTCGCTCTGCCCCGATGTGCACAGCCCTGTGTTGTCTGCCCTGGGATGTGGATGCTGCTCCTGTACCATGCCTCAGTCTTGAGAAGAAAAAGCAGCCACCGTGCTGGTAAAGGACAGCCACCTTCCCCACGTGCCCTACTGAGGCAGAGACCACGCACCAGCAGGGAGCTGGGAAGCCCACAGGGTCCTG
>NW_010103530.1:0-37767 GCF_000699245.1 Pterocles gutturalis | reverse complement strand
GCCAGCAGGACTAGGGAACTGATCGTGCCACTGGTGAGGCCGCACCTTAAACCGCACCTTGAATCCCGACACAAGAAGGACATTGAGGTGCTGGAGCAGGTCCAGAGAAGGGCAACGAAGCTGATGAAGGGTCTGAAGCACAGGTCTGATGAGGAGTGGCTGAGGGAGCTGGGGTTGTTTAGTCTAGAGAAGAGGAGGCTGAGAGGAGACCTTATCACTCTCTACAGCTAACTGAAAGGAGGGTGTAGTGAGGTGGGTGCTGGCCTCTTCTCTAAAGTAACAAGTGATAGGACAAGAGGAAATGGCCTCAAGTTGTGCCAGGGGAGGTTTAGGCTAGATATTAGAAAAAATTTCTTCACTGAAAGAGTGATCAGGCATTGGAACAGGCTGCCCAGGGAAGTGGTGGAGTCACCATCCCTGGAGGGGTTCAAGAAACGTGTAGACGTGGTGCTTAGGTACATGGTTTAGTGAGTTAGGTGGTGTGGGCTCACGGTTGGACTTGATGATCCTTGAGGTCTTTTCCAACCTTAATGATTCTATGATTCTATGATTCCATATTCTATGAAAGCTAACTGAAGCTCCACTTACATGTTTTCAAAGAAGAATCACTGTTAATAAATCTTTAAAATAATACTGGAATCTTACTTCAAAATTCAATAATGAATCCCTGCATATACAAAAAAGACCAAACACTGCCTTAATATTGTTTTTTCTTTGAGATATATTTATTTATTCTATCTGGCTAAAAGAAAGACTGATTTTCTTGCTCTCTCACCCCTTCCCACAAGTGATCAAAGGTGTTTGTCATGTTTCACCATTTACCCAGAACAGCAGGGTGTCCCTCAGCAGTCTGCTCCTTTCAGATTACTTATGTCTGCTGGAGAGATGACTCCTTTAAAAAAAACTCAGTGCTTGGTAAAATTCATGTCTCTCATTGACCCTTTCTCCAGACTGTGGGTTCTCAGAGCACACAACCTTATTTAGATCCTGTTTTCCTTGAGAGAAGCATGCTGTTTTTCAGTCTCAAACTGATTCATCTCTTTCACATTATGCCTCCACGATACCAAACAGTCTTAATAGCAAACCAAAGAAAAACACTCATTTAGTAACACTTAAGCTTTGGGTACAGTATTAGGAAGAGACAGTTTAAGAAAAAAATAAAACCCAAAATTGTTTGACCTGCCAAAGGGTACATGCACTACTTAGATATCATCACAGACTCCTTTGAAGACCAAGCAGTTTGTTGCTTGAGCTGCTTCCCTTCCACGGCACCATTCATAGGCTCAAAAATTGATATATCAGCCTATATTATATACATCACATATATATCTGTATAGTAAATACTGTTCACTGTACCTCAGCGAACAGTCACAATATAAATGAAACTTCATTTTATAATTGATTCTCACATTGGATTGCAAAGCACCTACCTGAACATGTCTCCTAAGCCTTTCAGCATTCCTTTCTTTGCCTTAATTTTATCCTTCTCTTTATCTCGATCTTTTTTCTTTTCCTTTCCAGCCTTTTTTCTGTCGCCTTTATCTTGGCTTCCATTCATCTGTCTCTCCAACGAGTGAGATGGCTGGTCACTTGCTGTGGACACAGATTCTCTACCAGATCTTGAGCTCTCCTCTGTGTCTTCCTCCACTGAAAGCACAAATTAATAAACATCAGTGAGATAAGAGAAAACAAAGGTGGGCTTTTGGGTATATTGTGTAATGTATTTTGAAGCAGGATATATGCATAACCACAAAATACTCATATTATTTTTCAAAATCAGCATCTGCACATGTGGGAGTTTGCTAGAATGTTCATTTGTACTACTAAACTCATAAAAGCAAGGAATTCACCTTTGCAGAACACTCTGCAAAACACAATTCATGCTTTGTGGGTACTCTGAATAATGTATGGATTAATAAAGAGAATTAGCAAAATTATGTTAATTGGCCCATTTTGTTTCAGTACCCAAATCAGCAGAGGAGAGCTTTAGAAATATCTGCAAGAAGAAATAACAGCAGTGCAGCATGCCCTGTTAATAAATTCTTAGTAATACTCTCATAAAAACATGAAAGTCATTCAAGACTCCTAACCCTCAATACAAGCTTTAACAGACTTTTTCTTCTGCTGCAAGTAACACTACAGTTGTGTCAGACTACTCCATTTCCTGGAGCAGTTTAAAACACGTCATGCACCATCATTTTTATCCTTGGTTGAGATGGGGCAGCATGGGAGGTAACAAGTAAAATCCTTTAAGAGTAAATACCATGTTTCTTCTCTGTTTCTAATCCAAGACCAAGACTCAGAGTATCCTAAAGTACACCCGAGGTCAGATTTAACAAAGCACATGTATTTCAAAAAAGCTGAAACAAAAATGACCAACAGAAATAATCCATTCAAAACCTGAAAGCTCCCACAGTAGTTTAGTGAGAAAGAAAAAAAACACTTCAAGCTTGGGGGTCAGAATCCTGCAACCATCTTGACTTAACTTAAATCCAAGTCCAAAAATGACAGTGCATGGCTGGTGAAGCCGTGACTCGCCAGGAGCTCTAACATTTTATATCATTACATTATAAGCAGGGCTACACCATCTCCCAATGGTGCATCACAGACACATACTTTGCACTGTCTCCTGTAGCTCTAACGAATACAAGGGCTCCAAAAAACTTTTGGCAATAGAAGTTGAAAAATACAGTTTTGCTTTACATATATATATATATATATATACACACACACACAGTCTATGGAAGAGAAATTTTTTTTTATACTCAATAAGAACTGGAAATGGCCATGGCTAACAAAAGGAAAAAATATTTTTTTAGTTTAGCATATGTTTACTACTTATTATTATTATTTCTACTCATATTATTGTTTCTAGACCTCCATGACCCTTCTACAGCCAACAGAAGTGTGTAGCTCTTTAGAAATTTCTCCTACATAGACTAGTGTAGAATATAAATGTGCTTTTCTTAGTTATCATTCATATTCACCTCACAAGCAATTCACTGAACCTGAAAAGTCTACAAATCACTGACTGAAAGCCATTCAATATCACCTCTTCTCTATCTCAGATACTTGCCTGTAAAATACTACTTATTCATTAATATTATAATACACACATGTCCAATAGACTTAGTACTTATTCACTGAGTATCCCAAGATTTCTATAAATATTCTCCAACCCTGGAAAATCACATAAATATATTTCAAGAAAAACATGTCAGATAAATCTCAACATTAATAACTATTTTTGAATCTCAATTAGTACTCTGAAGTACAAACCACCAGGAAAAAAAAGACAAAAAAAAAGACAGGTCGTGGTATTTCATGTTAACTTGTCTCCAGGACTGCTATGAGTTAAGCAGAGGATACAGCTTCTCAATTGTAGGCACAGTTTATAATATTTGGATAATTGTATTTTAGAAAATTAATAGGCCTGTCTTGTATATGTTCTGTACTAGATGTACTTTTTTCGGTCACAGTGTTTCTTAATCAATGTCTGGGATGATATTTAGTTATTATTAAAAGAGTAGTGGAGAACCACTTTGGAATAGAGATGGTAATTTTTTGCATGTTAATTTATAGCTACAATCTGTTCCAGTTAAAACCAAATAGACATTTAAAAGATTGTACTTGCAAACCGATATAATTAGGGAAAAAAAGCATTAAATTTCTGTCAAATTCTGAAGTCAAATCTTTACTTGGTACTTCATTGCTAGAATGTTAAAGATGAATCAGTTTTGACCTACGGTGGTTCACATTCATATAACAATGCATTAAATTAATCCTAAACATGTATTAAGTGTACTGTGCTACACTGAGTTGCTGAACAACATGTCATAACAGTGCTTCCTATTATTATTTATTTTGCACGTTCTATGGAGATAATATTGCCTCCTTTCCACACTTGTGCCGCAATAAATATTTGTCTATCATACTCAGTTTGCTTGCAATTAACTCTGTAGCTTAGACTGAGCCCTGTGAACTAGGACGCCTGTTCTCCTCGAGTAAACACTGGTGTCTCTACTGCAGTAAGAGATTTCCAGTTTTCTTAAAAGGACTCAACGTGAAGAAACTTTTTTCACTTTTATGCAGTGCAGTCATTCTCCAACTAACATACACCTAATTACTACTGTTTAGAGCAAATGCAAATGCTGCTCAATTAAAATTCAATCCCAGGCTACAAATGAAACTTCTGATTTTTGTTGAGTGGCTGTAATGACATTAGGTTACTGCAAGACACAGAATGTATTTGTTTGGGTTTGTTATTTCCTTCCTTTCCTGCAACCTCCTGCCTCCACGTTCAGGATGCTGAAGACAAAAAATTAAATTGGAGTATACTTTAAACATCAATTAAACCTGAAAACTAGCGTCATTTCATGAACCACACTGTACTAAGGAGAACTACACAAACAGGTATTATGAAGCTATTCTCCTAATTAGGCCATAAAATGGAAGATGCACATGAGGAATCAAAGCTACTTAATGTGTAGCTATTTTGCTACTATGCTTCTGGGCCTCTTATTGTGATATTTAATACAGCTCTAGATTCTAGCAATTAAGATTCAGCAAAAGATTAGAAAGCTTTGTTGATCTCTCCCAATCCAAATGCCTTGTTCTCATTCAAGACACTAAAGATAAACATTTTGCTTCCAGTCAGCTATTTCAATTGTTAAAGAAAAAAAAAAAAAGAAAAAGAAAAAAAGCAAGAAAAATTATCTGTAAAAGCTGAACACCCACACCTTTCCACAAATATTACTTCTTTACAGTCATTAAAACTCAGATGTTTCTCAAATACTTTTAAAAACGTTACCCTAGACCTGGTCACTGCTATCTGATTTTCATCCTACATTTAGTAATTTTAATAGTATGTTGTTCCAAGGACAGCAAGCACATTCAGGAGAGTCAGCCCCTTTGCCACATATACTACCTGTGTTTTTATGGCTTTTGTATATGAGGTGATGACATGTTAAGAGTTCCTCCATACACCATATTGCAGTGCTATTATTTGCAACTCCAAAGAGGGTCACTGTCTGGAAAAAAGAGGCACTCTTAGCACTGAAACACTTGGAGGAAAAGGGGAAGAAATTCGAGTACGACAAATGGATCCAGCCTCAAAGGCATCAGCAAATTGACCACCAACATGTTTGCCTGGGGTTTATAATGAGAGAAAGCCACATTTTAATTTCAAACAATTATAAAATAATTAAATACAATTGAAAAAAACTTAGGCAATGTCGTTATGGCAGCAGAGAGGCATTAGTTACATTAGGAACAGACTGTTAAATTAACTTCTACATATTCATATGTGCCCAGGCTTTGTCCAGCTGAAGACACCATTTGGTAAATTTTCTGGAACCTGAGGCCAAATATAATTTACACAAAGTGGAGCAGACCGCAGTGCTTTGAGTTTTAACACAGATACAGACATGTTTTCAGAAAGACTGGCAACGTATGGCTGGGCTGGCTCTTAAATTCCTGCAGCCGCCGTGGGAAGACCTTGAGGCCTGAATTCTGTCCAACCAACTTACTATATTTGCTGTGCTACTCATCTGCTTCTATTAACCTGGCACTGCAAATTTCTGGATTACTTCTCAGACGTTCTATTGTAATACGTGGAGCTATTAAAAGACAAGTAACTCAACAGAATGCGTAGTTCTATGCGCACAGCTTGGTCATACTTTGCTCAGCCCTTCTTCAACATGTGAGATTTGAGAGCAGCCTAGCTCTTGCTCTCACATGACACTGAGAAAGTTCTTGGTCCACTAGTGCTAGACGACTTCATCCATACAGAGAGATGAGGGCAAAGACTCACCCCATGGCACTTCTGGCTTTGTCTGTTTTCCACTACTCCCAAGGATACAAAGACCAACAAATACTTCCTTGCTACACTCTATGCGTTGCATCAACAAGCTCAAAATCACTTACAATAATCTCAAAAACCTATACCCACCTAGAAAGCGTTTCATGCCAACAGTTTGGCTGTATTTTTCATCAAATGAAGTCAAACTGTAACTGTAATATCATCTGTAACTTCTGGATAAGCCTTGGATACCTGATGTCTTAAAACAGGATATTACTATCAGTGGGCTCACACCAAACAAGGCCTTTTAGAAAAATATGGACTTATGTCCCAAAAGACCATAGGCATGCTGTTTGGGAGAATGATTGAGATCGCTACACATTTTCTCATAACTATTCTTCTACTGTCCAGAAATAGATTGACAGCCAGCATCACCAGACCAGCATTTAGCCTCACTGCTGCGTGAAATTGCTAGGTGTTGGAAAAGCCAAGCAGAATTAATTCCACCCGTAACTACCTTTGAGAAAAGTGACTGGCAAAATGACATCCCTTTCAGTCTCAGAACACTTTTTAAAACAAGTTTAAAAAAAAAAAAGCATTACAGAAGTAGCTTACAAAATAATATTGTGGAATTATGCTTATGAAATAGACTTTCTAAAACTAACATTTTTAAAAAGAGTGGAGATGAAAAATCTCTTTTCAAGCCTTTTCTGTTAGCATTCAGGCCAAATATTTTGCTACTTCAATCCTCCTACCATCATCTTCATTCATAAACTTCTAACTAGTTGCAAGTTGATTACAAAAAAATCTGCTGGTGTGTGACAAGTTTAAAGCAGTACAACATGAAGGTTAAAAATTCCATGATTTTAACACAACCCCTGATTGAGGTAATTTACCATTCATACTATTTTCATTCAATATGAGTTGTCATTTTACCAGCCCATTCTTACATAGTTCAATAATGATAAGGTTAGCTTTGAAGTGATTCTTTTATGTTAATAACATTCTCCACATGTTGGGTCATACTTCGGGTTAAAGAACTGAAAATGTAAATGAATGCCCATTAGGGTGGGTAATAGCTGATCATTAACTCTATATTTTATTAAATCTGCCAGCCTTACTCACTCTAATTAAAGGACAGTGATTTCTTTTTTTCCCCCAGACACTACAAATGTACTCTTTCAAAGTTAGATGCACATATTTTTGTAACATAAATTCAGTGTGTTTTTTGCCTTTCTGCATAATTTTTTTTCTCATTTACATTAGTAAATTAATTAGCTGTCTTACAGAAAATTTTCATATTAATTTAAGTAAACACACTCTTAATAATCTTATTTCCTTATTTTAGAAAGGAAGGAAGCTGCAGAGTGTTGCAATCTGTTAATGCATGTTAAGGGGAAAAGCCTGAAAAAAAATTGATGAAGATAAGTTAGTTCTATTCTTTTAAAATCCTAAAATTATATTCTACTACTTTTAATCACTTTCTGAAGGAATTAGCCTATGTTATTAAGATTCTTTGTGTACAGCAATAGTTTACTTACAAGTTTCCATGCCTTCATCGTCATCATCTGCTACAGGTTTATCATATGATTTGTCTATGGCAGCTCTGAAGCTTTCATTACAGCCTCGTCCTCGGATAATTCGCGGGCGCGGGCGGTGGAAGGGAATATCACCATTCAGAGTCACCTCAGCAACTGCTGTCTGCAGACTTTCTAATGAGCTGGATTTCTTCAGACCTAATGAAGGCCCCACATCTCTGGTAGGGGAACCTTAGTGATTTAGGAGGAAAAAAAAAAAAAAAGTAATTAGAATTAGTATTGAGAACTGCATGCTTGATTATGCATATCCATCCTGAAAATCTTTGGGGACACACTTAACATTATTCACATCATCTCTCAATAATCTGTAGGGAATTCTCTGCGGATTTGTTGGTCTCAGAAGTGAATGAGTATGTCAAGTTGTAGTCAACAAAACTGACAACGTTAGCAATGTCTGGCTTTTCAAATCAGTGAAGAGAGACTAACATCCATTACTATTATTTTAGCAATTTGAACAATAAAGTAATCATGGGGCTTCAAAAATATAGCTCATAAAAACAGCAGAGATATATATCTACTGGCATCAAACAAAACTATTAATTATTTTTATTTTGAGCAGAATATTTCATCTGTACTAGCAACTGATGAACAGAGAGCAGATTATGGGCATGAACCTTATTGTGTTCAGAGTAAGAGCCTTGCAAAGTAGCCTGGCTTCTGGCTTCAAGGAACATGTTGTTTGCTTTTAATCAAGTTTAAAGACTTGCATCAAATTCCTAGCAATTTCATAATGAAATGCTTCTGAGAAACATCAGTAGACTTGCTGGGATTTTGTGAAGTTGTTTAAAAATATCTGTGGAAAGGACCCAATCAGTCAGTTAATACCAGTTATCCAGCTGGAAATTTCCTGGCAGTCACCGGGTTGATGTTTGGGCAGCACTACAGCTGGGGCTGAGGGCAGCTCTTATTGCTGCAGTGTGTCCAGAGGTGTGCCAAAAAAGCTCCAGACAGTATTCTGCAAAAGCCTTTCTCCATCTGGACTTTTCTTCTCAGGTATGTGGACTAAATGTCCAGCCTCTGTTTTTAGATACACTCACTTGTCAGCTGCACAAATCAGGTGACAACTGCACAATCACAACTGGGAGAAATCTTTCAGAGTAAAAAAAAAACCACTGCATCTATTTGAAGTGATTTTATTAAAAAGTGTGGTATAGTCTTGGCCAGATTTTAGGACTGGAGAGCAAGATGAGGTGTGACATCATCACTATCATCATCACTACATTTCCTGAAGTTATGAAGCCAGACCCCTCACCTAGAATATGCAAACCTCAAACCTCACTTTTTCTGTACCCAAAAGGAGCTGAACAGAGAAGGGTGTTGAGGCACCACAGCAGTACCAGATGGTGGGCTGTTACTCAGCTGATACCAGTATCCTCATCTGACAGAGGCACAGAAAGATAAATTTCAAAGCCAGGCAGCACTGAGAGACAGAGCCAAGAACTGAACGCTCAGGAATACCAAACCATTGAACAATACATTTGTAAACATGGTCTGGTGTGAATGCTGCAATAAAGGAAAATTATCTTTTTTAAGCACTTCTCTCAGAATACTATAAAGATCTGAAGTTCATCCCTATTCTGTCAGACATTAGGAGGGAGAAGAGAGACTGTATCTGTCACTGTTCTTTAACACAGGTATGTGAAGTTACCTTAAGTTGGGGAAAACTGCTGCTACACTACTAAAACCAGATTCTTTCACTATCCAATACTGAGTAGAGAGGAAGGGGGCTGCTGGACCTACAGAAGGGATGCAGAATAGCAGCATGGGAGGTCTTCTCCATGTCATTTGTTAACTTGGTATGAGATGGAGCAAGGCAGCACATGCTTTCATTTTCTATTCAGCTACTAAAAGTGAGCAACTAAGTTAAAGTGAAATCCTTCAGACCAAATAAATTCAAACAGCAGCTCTCAAAGTATTCCTCTTCACTTGCTACACTGATAAGATGAACTTGAAAATAAAAACAAAACCAAAAGTCCTCTTTCACAGGTCTACACAATTCCAGTAGTTTGGTTCCCCCAGTGGTCTGCAGTCCCGCTGCTTGGACCCTCGGCTAGAAGTAAACACACACCAACAAATGAGAAATTTTATCTTGATGAACTCGTATATCCTAGAAGGATCCACCTTCACTCACAGCCCGTATTTGTTGGAGGACTGAGGGTCATGAGGCTGGCTGGGGGCACAGTGCAGCTGCTGGGGTGAACAAGAGCCGCCAGCTGGGACCAGGGGGGCTTGATGGCTCCCCAGCTGTGCAAACAAACTGCAGTCCAGGTTCACCAAACTACTGAACATGGGCTGAAGTCTAAGGCAAGTATTTTTACATAACACTCTCTTTACCAAGTAAAAGAATTCCAATTTAGAGAGTGCCATATAAAACCGTCCACTTTCTAGCATATGCCAAAACTTGCTATTCCTCCCCTAATGCCTGCAGAACACAGCAAATGAGATTTTATTTTGTTTTTTACTTTTCAAGATTGTATTTTGTTAAAAACAGTCCACGAGACAGGAAAATGAATGCAACACTTTGAAGGAAAAAAATAGGAAATGGGACAATCATATATAAACCAGCTGTTTGACAGATTCAATTTCATATACAAAAGGAAAGGGTATCCTCTTACACGGCAACTTACTGTAAACTTCCTTATTCCAGATTCTGCTTTGCAACCTTGAAATGAAATGTTCATATATCTTTTCCTAATTACTGAGTGGCTCTTTTTGTAAACAGTAATTATAAAGAAGGCATTTATGTGCCCATTTGTGTTCATAAAGGACATTAAAAAAAAATTCCATTTCCTGCCACCCAATACAGATCCTTGTGAGATCTGTATTTATGTAAGCTGTGCTTTCCCAAAGGAAAAGCTAGATGGGATATGACCTAATGTTCCTTGAGTACTGTAAAACTAATAATGGATTACAGAAATGATGGGAACATTTATTGAACTTGGGTGGCCGTGAACACAAATGTGGACAGGTTGCAGAATTCGAAAGAGGGAAATGTCCTTTCGTAAGCAATTTAAGCACTGTGATCATAAAGATATATGTATTTTACTACCTTTACCATCTTCTACAGCCACTTCATAGCATGTCTACTATTTTCAAAACACATATTTCATCCTCCCTGCAAACTGAGTGAGTTCAGGAGTTTATTACTAGAAATCACCAGCCAGAAAGTGAGTTGTTTGCCCATAATCTGGTGAGAAAAAACAAACTTTCTTTAAAAATTATTCTGTTTAAAATTTATGAGTCACATCAAAACCTTGTTTTCTAAATACAAAAATGTCAGCACTTTCTTCCAGCCTTTACAGCGCTGGTAGTAATCATTGGAAATGTTATCTGCTCAGAACAAGTTCTATTTCTATTTTGACATCAGAATTTAAAGCAGAAAAAAAGAAGAGAGGAAGACACATCTACCTAAAGCATCTTTATATGACTGAGGGATAAAAGGGATTCTTTTATAATTTTTAAAATTTGAAGTTTATCAACATTTTCCTTTCCAACAATTTTATTAACAAATATCCTTTGAGGTAGATTCAGCCAGCTGTATCACAGCAGTCTTCCTACTGTAGCTCCCACCAAACGTGCAGCCGCCCCACACACTCTGCTAACACGCCCAGCTGTACGGCTCTACATGCCACACATCCCCATCCATCTCTCAAGGGCTTTGTAGGATGCTCACACCACCCTGCCAAGCACAGCCCCTGCCCACCGTGAATGCATGACCACCCCCTGTGTCCCCAGATGGCCAGCCCTTGGGGACAATGGCCAAGCCTCGCCCTCCAGGCCATGCAACCACCCTCTGCTTGGGCACAACTGCACTGGCATTGCATGCATCTGCTCTCCCGCGGCACAGGCAGCCCTCACTACAGAACTTCACAGTGCACACAGGTCCAGCAAGACATTTAATACACATAGATTGCGTTAAGCCTACATGCTGCTCCCTGCTCCAAGCCCTTTGTTTTTCTCTTGTGCTGACGCTGTTGAACAACTCATTATGCTTCCACTTCTCTCGTGTTAAGTGTTTATACAGTGCCACAAATCCGCCTGGGTGATTTGCAAAGGCAAAAAGCACAGTGTCAAAGGATATATAATGCTTTCTTCAGTGACTAATTTTAAAGGCTATAAAGTAAGTTTTTCATCAGCACGTTGTTTTAAATTATTTAAAATAACAATTTTTTTTTTCTTTCTGAAAATTTATTTCTATTAACTCTCAGGTTAAATGCTACCAGTAACTGATGCCAAAAACGTCCCTCAACTTGATTAAACCAGTTTTGCAAAGGAACAAAGCCTACTTTCTAAACACTTTCTCAAAGGACATTAGCAGTGAGTCTATTTATTTACTAATGTCTGCTCCATTAGATTTGATAAATTCTTCTATTTCTAGTTCAATTCATACACTAAAAGAGCTACATTTTGGCTGGGGAGAGCAGGGAAGGAATAGAGCAAGAAACTGCATCAAAAATAGTTTAGTTTTGGTTCCATTTAATAAAACAGTTTATTTAAAAAGCACTGTGTAAAAATAAATAAATATACAATTTAAATAAATGTTCTTTCATTTTTTTTTTCCTTCTTCATTTTCACAAAGTGTACACGGAAAAATAACCACCTAGTATGTCTGGGACTCAATAAATGAGCCATGCTCAATTGCTACTGAATATACTCCTAACCCCTAGGATGAACTGTAAACACTGCAAGGATTAGGCACTTCAAGTGAACTATAGAAAGAAAAATAATTAAAAATCTATTATAGTATCTAGGACTGGTAAGTTCTACACTCTCCTTTTCAACCAATACTATTAAGTCCAACTTTGACTGTAACAGAGTTTGTTTTTATTTTTTCTAAAGTAAATACATACTGAAGTTTTCTGGCTTCTACAGTTCATTAAAACATAGTTCACCACACATTTGAAGCATTTTTCTTCTTAGAACCAGATGATTTTTAAAGACAAACTACAGTAAGTGGTTTGTTTAACAACCACATCCATCTTCAGTAATGGGAGAAATCCAATGTTTATATACAAAACCTGGTTAAAAGCATGCAAGATAAATAAAAGTACAGTAAAAGGTGTTTTTCCTTTTTTTTTTTCCAGCCACTGAGCTTGCTGTGCACAAAATATGTAACTGCTTAGTCCAGATGGTTACGGTCATGCTCTTTTGCCCAAGTTGCCTGACTTGTCTCTTTTTTGGAATTTAATCCAGGTGTTACACATACAGGAAAACTACAGTTGATTAATTCCACCCTCTATTGACACCACCAAAACCACTATGCACTTTTAAAACCTAAGCATAGTATTTTACCAAGACACACAGGTTTTACACCATTCTAAACACAGACTATTCAAATAGGCAGGCTAATAACAAAATGAAAACCAATTAACAATAATTTTGAGTTTGATCTGTAACTCTTTTTTATGTGAATAATGCTCTGAGCTGAAGGCAGTTCCTAAGCACTGATTCTTACCACAACCATTAACACAATTCATACATTCATGCTCTGATGGCTTTAAGCCTTCAAAACATTCATACATTTTAATTTTGTGTACTCATTCTCGATTTCTAAAGCTGCAGGTCTGTGGCCATATTCTGCAACATTTGAAGAGCTAGAAGTTTTATCTATTTAAATAAAAATTATAATGTTAACACTTGATTACTTACAGCCTTTCAGTATTCCTACTCATGTTGTGAAGTGTGGTTACACAGAGATGCAGTCGTGAATTAGTAACTGTAAATTCTGCATGGAATGCCCCACTCCCCAAATTATGCTAAAATAAATAATACTTTCAGGTTAAAAAGGTGAATTGTTCCTAATTAGAGCTAAGTTATGTTATAGTGTTTTCTGGATCTAGCCTAATTAAAATAGCATTCCAAAGGTCAAAAGCTAACTTATATTAATAAATCATAAAGGTTCGTAACTGCAGTTGGTGCATTATTTTAATTACTAATAAAAAACATGCTTTGAAAGCTATTTCTCATTATCATTGTGTGAAATGTTACAATTGATGGTATGTGGAAAAGATCCTATTTACATATGCTTTTGTTCTGTTACAATGATTGGGTTTCGGCTCCAAAGGCAAATCAGCTTGCACTAATAATATTCAACTCAACTCACAACATCTATCTTATGACCACGTAAGGCAAAGGTAGCAGTTTTCTAATTAAAATAATTATTTCAAAGCACTGTGCTAGCACTGTAAGAGCCAAACGTTCGACTCTTCTACATCATCTCTCTGTACATCAGAGTTTGAAGCTAGAAGATTTTCCAAAATTTTTTTGAAAGGACAAAAATCCAAACAACTGTGAATATTTATGAGATCAAAGTGTAGAAACAGGTGTCTACCTACAGTCACATGTACGACCTGCTTGAATATACTAGCCTAGATACTTATAGCTCCATAGAGAATTTTCTTTTTCTGTATGACTTGATTATTCACAACAATAGAAAGCAGCCATGCAAGTACTGGAATATTCATGTTTTCATGCAATTTGACTGGCAGTTCCGTAATTGTGGTAAGCTGCTTTGACCAAGGTTTCTATAGCAACAGCCTTACTGTCGATTCTTACCTGTTTTCTGGTCATCCATTGTACTGAGCTTAGTCTCGTCAGCTACTGTTAAAAGGTAAATGTATAACGGTTAGCCCAGTTAGTGCCCATGCCCCACATGCATCCAACATTCCTTCTGTTTTGCGTATTTTTTTTTAAGTTAGGGGACCTTAGCAAAGTCATACTCCATGCAAATAAATTGCAACAGTAAGCAAACATTCTGGGTAGAAATGGCAGCAAACTAGAAACCTTCATGCAATGTCAGTCATGTTCACATCACAGGCAGGTACAATGTTATTTACACGTTAGCATATCACAACTAGTCAAGACAAGTCAATACCACCAACCTTACTGTCCCCTGAGGAAGTTGGTGCATTAGGGATTGTAGTTAAGATATTCACAATTATTGTAAAGGAGCGAATCATATTATATTTTATTATTCTGAGTAGGGAATTTTGTGTGTTTAAACAATCGAAACTCACTGTTTAAGATTACTAGAGTCTGCACTTCAGAATCTAAATTCAATGGCAGAAAAATAGATGGGCTTGTTAATGATTACTTATGCTCAGTTGCTTTATCATTTAAAATGGTTATAGTCAATTGCCTGCCTGAGCCACTGCTACTTTATAGGGCTTCTGGTATAAATATTAAAACTTTGGTCTCAAATAGATGTTAGACTAGCCCCATTTTCTAATTCTGAATGAATTCTTCAAAAAAACCAAACTTGCATCTTTAATCAAAATCCATCTACAAAATGAGAGACTACGAAGGATCTTTACAGCTAATTTCATTACAATCATGAACTGAGAATAATCCTGTCTACCCAGCACCACAGCATGGTACAGTTTTACACAGTTATTCTATATGGATTGGTAAACACACTTTTCACCTCCATTTTAATAAATACTTCTAGTATTTTTGTATAACCATATATCCAGAGGACTATAATATTCAAATGTATGGACATTTAAAAGTGGTACAAACAATGCACAGGCCATTTGGCCATTCATCTTAAGAATACTTTCTACCAGTAGACATCACGTGCAGTAGTCCTGCACATAAACAATGTATTTGGAATTACAAAGTCTATATACTTACAACATGAAAATCAGGTTCAAATAAAACAATTGAAAAAACATCACTCACTACCTAGATCCATGCTTTTGGATTTTCGTGTTTTAACAAAGTCCAACTGACTGGCATCTGAAAATTGCTTTGTACGCTTTTCTGACATGCTCTGGCGTCCAAAACCCTCTCGCTGGAAGGCAAGCACTGGATCAACATCTGGACTAAGAGTGCTGTAGGAAGGGAAAAAAATCATGCGAACATTTATCAAGATCACGCAACCTTTCACTCTGCAGAGAAAAGCATTTAGTTAGCACATGACTTCTACCAATGATAAAGTGCACATTTTTAAATAAAACACTGCAAGTAGTCAGTTACACACGATGGATTTGTTTGACTGCATTGAGCAATTCTAGTTAAAAAGTACCGAGAATTTCACTTACGAGCTTTAATGAAAGATATACGTATCTGGTGCAGGATACATGTACTATTACAGAATGCACAGCCTCAACACAGGAATAATTTGAGGGAGAATAAAACAGTTTCTTTTTCTTCATGAGAAACAAATATATTCTGTTAGCAAATTATCAGATTTTTCTTCACCACAAAATGTTTTTAGTAAAGCATAAATAGAATCTGTCCTGCCTGAAGCCCACAGAGCTTTAAACTTCTTCATTTAAAGACTTTGCATTAAAACTTCTCTCCATATGTGAAATTGCTTGTAAAGTTTTCATAGCATATCCTGATTTTAACCTGCCTATGACAGACTAACATATTTTCCACTCATCACTTCCCTACAGAGCAAGTATTTGCCACAATGGTTTCACCACTAAATCAGAAATGGGGGTAACTGGACTGAATTTCGGTCTCTTCTGCAGGTTTCTCACATCACCTGGGCTGGGTGAGTCAGGTCTTCAGTGAGCAGTGATCAGCATTCCACCATGCTTCATCAGAAGCATGCTGAAAATAAATTTATTAATGTTGGTCAAATGTTGGCAGAATCATGAATAGAAGAATGCAGGGAAACTTTGGTGTGCAAGCTAAACCCTAGGCTTGCAATGTGTCACCATGGCCACACGTTAAAAACAAAAAAAAAAATAAAACAACATTGCAAGATTGTTGATTGTTTACTGCTAATAAGAAATATGAAAAGCAATTCACACAAAGATCTTCTGATTCCTGGAAGAGGGGAGAGTATTAAAAAGAGCCTGAAGGCAAGCCAAATAATTTAGATTTCTACTTCAGCTGGCACAAAAAGAAATCAAAGGCATAAAAAACAAAAAAAAGTGTATTTTTCACCATTGTTACCTATCCTATATCAAAAAGATCCCTCAAAATCCCCTTTTTGATTGCTGTTGTACTTCAAGATAAAAAAAAGATCAATATTTTGTCACTGAGATCTCTAAATAGACTAAATGCCATTCAAAATACTGTACACATACATGTTACTGTTCAGTAACATGTTTCAAAAGAATTATTTTCCACTTCAAAGCCTGAGTATAATACACATCTCACACCTACTGAGAAAACAGCAAATAGTGAATTTCTGCAGAAACCAACTTACACTTTTAAATTCTGTAACATGCCCATGTTTATGTATGCAATGTACTATAATTTATAGAAGCATCTTTGATCAAGAAACACCTGGGTATTAGGCACAACAGTGAAGAGATGTTAGGGAAAGTGTCCAAAGGCATCAAGTGCCATAAAGGATGAAAATCACTACCTGCATTATCAGAAAGCCTAGAAGAAATTCAGTCTATTATTGGCAGACTCACAAATAATAAGATATGTGCGTGTGACAAGCACATAATACTTAAGTGAGAGCCAGATCAGAGCTCATATGAATAAAGTCAATGTCAAGTGCCTTTTGACTTTAATGTTTCTGGCTCAGGCTCATAATGTTTTACATTTAATTACTGCAACTATTTCAGAGATGTCTGTACAATTTAGCAAGGTTTTGAAGCATATGCTTAAAAGCTCTGATGAATCAGAGCCTGAACTCAAAAATAACTGTTTAGTCCTCACATTCACTCCCACAAAACAGGGAAAAAATTATCTCCACATGATAAAAAGATAAACCAGACAAGGCCAATACACACTTTTAGCATTTACAGCAGCGTAACACGTAGCTGAATAAGAACCACCTAAGCCTGAAAACATCCTCCAAGTGACCCAACTGAACTTACAGGGTTTCAACACCTTTCATAATCAGATCATAAATGACTTTCCCAAGGCCACACAGGAGTTTCTGGCTCACTGCTAGTCAGCCCTGCCTCTGAAGGCCAGAAAAATGTGCTTTTACTAAGTGAGAATTTTCTCCAGCAACATCTGTTAACACAGCTCATGTTAGTTAAAGTTGACCGGCTTCATCTTGCCGAACAAAATGTATCCTGCGACATTTTCTTCAAAAAGGGTGAATTTCTAAAACTATTTGTTTTGGCTGTATGCTCCTTTTTTCATCTGAGTTTGCTTTGATCCATATACATAAAGCTTCTAATAAAGCTGAATATAATTTTCATGTAAATACAGAATGCACATATATATTCAATTCGTGAAGAAAACTCCAAAGTTAAATAAAACTTGAAAACAGTGCCACAGGCCCCAGAGAGAGCAGTGGGGTCTGGACATGGCATCAGCAACTGGGAATTCTGGAGATCAGATCCCAGCATTTCCACTGACACTGCCTTTAGGGGCTTTCTCTCTGCTTACCTTCTCTGCCCCACCACACCTGCCTTCCACACACTCTTTTGAGGGGGATGATTACTCCAAGTTTGCAGAGTATCCTGCATACTAAAGGCAACACTTAGCACCAAAAATTACTTGTTCTCTGACATCGTGACATTTCATACCTTTTTACAGTGCAAATATCTGAGCCCTATGAAGAGCCATCAGTTTTCACGTCCTGGTTTATTTCTATTAATGACACATGAGCGTGTTTTAGTAATTAAGGAAGGTGCAGATCAGAGGTGTTTGAATACATGTACGTTGCCTAAAAGCATTCAAAAGCCCCCGTGAAAATCCATAGCTGGAAAAGCCAGTGAGCACAGAAGAGGAACTAATGCCCCTAAAAATGCCTCATTTTAATATTTTTCAACTACATTAATAAAAGACAGAAGGTGAATTTAGTGCAAGTCATTAAGCAATGCCAAATGCAATTTACTATATTCTAGCATACTTAACAAATAAGATTTCTGGAATGACAGCTGATCCTTAAAAGAATGTAACCATCTTCTGACCCTCGATGTTATTAAAATTCCACTTATTAATCCTGTCTTATTGCCCCTTTGTTTTCATAACATTTTCATCAAGGATTAGGGAGATACTGCGAGGCTGGAAAAGCTTACATTTTCTTCAGTGATTCAGAACAGCTGCCATTCTTGTTTGGATAACCCTTCATCCATATTCTTAGTGTTACCCTTTGTGCCTTCCAGCCAAATCATACAATGCACCTTCGTTTTACAAGTCTTCCTTCATCCATTAGCAGCAGGAAATTAATGCAACAATCTAATTCTACTGCTATTTACTTTTTTACAAATAGAATACATTAGATAGTAAGGCACTGCACTGATCTGTTCTTTTAAGTGCAATTGTGTCTGAAGACCTTTACAATTTCTCATAAAGATGCACATTTAAAGGTTTTGAGCATGATCAATTCCACAATATCTAATCCCTATTTTCTTTATTGTTACTTTCATTTTCAAAGAAGTATATGAATAGCAAGATATGCTGCAAAAGTAAATGTAAAAGCAACTGCAGGTTTCAAATGTGCTCTTACTTTATGCTGTAGGTTTCTGCTCATATTCGGCTAAAAAAATTCCCTCAGCAGTAAGCTATTACGTGCAGCCTTGAGTACTATTCTATCTAAACGTTTGAGATGCTCAGCTCTGAAAGCTTTTAACAAAGACAGATGGACTTTTCAAGGGCCCAAAGTACAAGTATGACTTGTCCAAGAGAAGAGCCGCAACATTAAAATAAAACGCAAATGAGGATGAAAAAAATTACCTTTTTATACAATCATTAAAACAGTGCTGAAAATACAGAACACAATTCCTGGATGTAAGAGGAAATAAACTAATATAAAGAAAAGAAGAAGCTGACAGGTGCATATCAGCTGGCAGGTGCTATTGCTGTTTTATTAAGATATTGCTGACATATTCATAACAGGCTCAAGAGACAAGAAAAATAAGAAAATTCATATACTTCACACCATTTGTGGTAATTATCTAGCTTCAAGAAGTGTCAGTGTACAGGGGTGGGCTTTTATTTTACTATTACTATAGATAATGACAGGACTTGCAAATTAAATCTTAGATCTGTATTACTTGTACTAACTAAGCAATAAACAGTATTTCTTTGCCAGGAACCTAACCAAGTCAACAATGGATCTGTATGCTTTTCTTATTAATACTCTTATATTAAATTGTATAAAAGTAATTAGAGAGTCAACCTAAGTTTCCCAAAAATTTTTACTACAGATTAAACATATAAAGCTTCTTTCCATAGTTTTAAATGTGGAACTAATACTTTCCATATTTTTAAATGTGGAGCTATTACCATACACTGCCTTTGCATGACAGTTACAAATCATATAACGATAATGAAAGGTATTTATTCTTGCACAATATAGAAATCTTAACTAGTTCTTGTTGCAAAAGCATTAACGCTAAGGCAAAACAAAGAGATGCCTTGACCTCTAAGCAGATTTCAAAATTACTGTACATTATTAGGAAAATCAGGAAAGTGTACAGAATTACTAAAAGGCTCCCCAGATATATACTGGAATAGAAAAATAAAATATTTCTTTTATGGACTTAGAAATACTTACAGTGAGGTTTATAAATTAAAATTTCAACTTGGAATTATTATTTCATAAAATCGAGTGTTTAAATGTTGCAAAGTTTTTTTACAAAAGCTAGCTCAGTTGGCAACTAGATTAATATCATATCACACAGCTATATGCCAACTTGGTCTTAATAACAATTAGTAACATTTCCACAAATGTGCTTTGACAGAGCACAAAACTGCAACCAGAAGCAGAAAGTCTCATAAATTATCTGTACAGACTTCCTTCCTGAAACACAGACAATTACCAGTTTGAAAACAGTGAATTCTAAATGTGATGAGTAAAAAAAAGATGAAGACTAATATTAGCAGTAGCCAAAAATTAAACTAACGGAAAAGATGTAACTGCAGTCATCTCTTTTTTCCTTCCATTAAACCATGTTCTTACCAGTCTGTTGACTCATTAATTGCAGCTTTAGCCCATCCACCAGCATCAACAGTGCCAAACCCAACATCATCGTGGGAACTGGATGACGACTGGTCAGAAAGATGAGGAGGGAGTACCGACAGCCTGTCATCTTCAATGATGACAGTGTCATCTTGGGGCATGTTCACTGTTGGAGACAGCTGATATTTACCTGAACAATAAAAGGGAGAAAAAAACCCAAAAACTAAATAATGGCAGAGTGCCCTGAATAATATATAATCACGGTTAACAAAATGTCATGTCAGACTGCAATGCTACTGATAAGAGTGACAAAACACAGAAAATAAATTAACTATGTCTCACTTTATACACATCTTCCTATGCAGAGGTGTGAAAAGTAATATACACCAGTTGTATCTGTGGCCTAGTGCAAGAAGATCACAGAACCGCAAAAGGGGTGAGGTTGGAAGTGACCTCTCATCTGGTCCAACTTCCCCCTGCTCAAGTAGGCACACCTACAGCCAGTTGCCCGGGACCCTGACCAAATGGCTTTTTTGAACATTTCTACTCCACCATATCCCTGAGCAACATGTGTCAGCGCTCAGTCACCCTCACAGTAAAAAAAAAAAAAAAAAAGTTTCCTGATGTTCACAGAGAACCTCCTGTGTTTCTGTCTGTGCACACTGTCTCAGGTCCTGTCACTAGGAAACACTGAAAAGCACCTGTCCCAGAGACAGTATCTTCTCTTGCATGAAATCATTTGGTAGAAACAAAGAGTGAATTCAATGGGGACTAACAGAGCTCATCGCTTCTCCTGATCATAGTATCATAGAATCATAGAATAGCCTGAGTTGGAAGGGACCATGGAGGTCATCTAGCCCAACCCCCTTAAAATAGGCAGGGACATCTTCCACTAGATCAGGTTGCCCAGAGCCCAAACCAACCTGACCTTAAATGTTTCCAGGGACGGGGCATCTACCACCTCCCTGGGCAACCTGTTCCACTGTTTCACCACCCTAAGTGTAAAATATTTCTTCCTGGTATCTGGTCTAAATCTCTCCTCTTTCAGTTTAAAACCATTACCCCTTGTCCTATTGCTACAGAGCCTGTTAAAAAGTTTATCCCCATCTTTCTTATAAGCCCCCTTTAGGTACTGAAAGGCTGCAATCAGGTCTCCTTGGAGTTTGCTCCAAACTGAACAACCCCAACTCTCTCAGCCTCTCCTCATAGGAGAGGTGTTGCAGGCCTTTGATCATTTTTGTGGCTCTCCTCTGAAACTGCTCCAACAGGTCCATGTCCTTCCTGTCCTGAGGGCTCCAGAGCTGGACAGAGTACTCCCGGTGGGGTCTCATGAGAGCAGGACAGAGGGGCAGAATCACCTCCCTTGACCTGCTGACCACACTTCTTTTGATGCAGCCCATGACATGGTTGGCTTTCTGGGCTGCAAGTGCACACTGCCAGCTCATGTCCAACTTCTCAACCACCAGGACACCCAGGTCTTTCTCTGCAGGGCTGCTCTCAATCTCTTCATTCCCCAGCCTGTATCGATACTGGGGGTTGCCCCGACCCATGTGTACGACCTTGCATTTGGCCTTATTGAACCTCACGAGGTTTTCAGAAACCCACTTCTCCAGCTCGTCAAGTTTTCTCTGGATGGCATCCTGTCCCTCAGGGGTGTCAACCTCACCACTCAGCTTGATGTCATCTGCAAACTTACTGAGGGTGAACTCAATCCCATTATCTATGTCACCGATGAAGATATTAAACAGATGGCATCCATGGGTCTTCCCTTGTCTACTCCCTCATAGAAAGCCACTAAGTTGGTAAGGCAGGACTTGCCCTGGGTGAAGCTATGCTGGCTGTCTCAAATTATCTCCCTGTCCTCCAGGTGCCCCAGCATGGCTTCCAAGAGAGCCTGTTCCATGACCAGTCTTGCTCTCATGAAATTTGAAACTTCTTTCACTGCTGTTGGGAACTTGGAACCTTTTAATAATGCCTTGACAAAGATAAGAATTATGATGGGTGATAACAACTCACAGCTAAAGCCAAATGATTCCAAATTTTCATTCTCTCCTTTACAACATAATCTGGAAGTACACATATAAAATTTGGAAAAAAAAGTTACCTAATTCTATTGCCACCAAATTCAAATAAGTTTTAACACTGTTGTTAAAATGGTTAAATTAGAGCCATCACCTAGACAAAGGAGACATAATAAGGACTCAACATTATTCTTTGTTCAGTAGCAGACTTCACTGGGTTAATTCGTGACAGCAGCAATTAAAAGATGATATTTAGAGGACTCTTACAAACTAGTAAAACACCATTTCAAAGTAAAAATCAGTTTTAATGTGCATATAAATATTACAAAGCCACTATCACTGCTGCTGTTATAGGGATAAATACATACACATAATTATATTTTCCAGTAACCATTTCAATGCATAAGATTTCATAACAATTTTCAATCTGCTGTATAAAAAGCAGAAGCAACTTTTAAACATACAGAAAACTTGTATGCCATCAAAACCAACTAAAAAGCTATAAAGACTATCAGAAGGAATAATATTTTCATTGCAACGCTTTGTAACGTAATTATGGTTTAAACTGAATAAATCTGTTTTTCAGGATACATGCATGAGATGCAGAGTTGAGAGGATGAAGGTTATACAATATCATTTGGAAGATGGTAGCAATACAGAATTATCACCATTTAACATTTTAACTTGGAATAAACAGAGGTTACTTCTGTATCTAGAAACACTAAGCTAAAATTTCCTGTAACGAAAATAAAGATTTGCAAATCCGGATGGAAATTATTTAGTTATCATGCAGTGAGGGTGGTGAGGCACTGGAACAGGCTGCCCAGGGAAGTTCTGGATGCTCCACCCCTGGAGGTGTTCAAGGCCAGGCTGGATGAGGCTTTGAGCAACCTGGGCTGGTGGGAGGTGTCCCTGCCCATGGCAGGGGAGTTGGACCTAGATGATCTTTAAGGTCCTTTCCAACCAAAACCATTCTATGATTCTATGATCTGAGGCAACGGCTAATTAAGTGTGATTCTTTCACATTAGCTGCACATATTTTTTTATGTGACAGAATCTCTTTAAAAATATTTTTTTCTCCTAGATATTGATACTCGACTCAAAAAGATCTGTCATTTACAATGTTTGGTCCTAACTCTCACTACACACAAAATTGTTTCTAATGAATGATCACGACACTACATTAATTTTATTTCTGGAAATGTATTATATTACTAAAATAATTAGTAAAATTGTCACACCTCATGAGAAGAAAAGCACTAGTTTAATCAACCGTTAATCTGACAACAAACTGTAGATTATTCTAAAACTCTAATGAACTGCAGTAATATATACCAAAACTCATATTTCCATAACATAAACTCCTTGTAGGGACACATTAAATATTTTCACCCTTTATTTTTACTACAGATATGGAAAAAATTTGTAGAATTAGGGGAAAATAACCTGGAAAGGTTTCAGTTACCATCACTACCTTTGCATACAATTATTAAAAAAAAACCAAGTAAAACCTTCTGCATAAAGAGTAGCTAAAATCTTCGCTGCACTACATAATACATTTTGAATAGCTTTCCAAAGGGGGAAAAAATGGCTTCAAAAGAGATCACTGAAGAAGGCTGAAAAAGTGGCTGGAAGGAAAAGGTACTGCATGGAGAACATCTCATCACTGTCAAACTGATATGAATGTGTTCAGTTTGCGTAACAGCTGATTCTTTACCCAGCAATAGCTTCTTTGATGGACAGGTTAATGTTCAGCCTGGTAATGTACTTCTTTCCAAACATAATGCCTACAAGACTGTTAACTCTGTTAGTTAATAATGTCTCCAAAGAATTGATTGTGAAAAGGTATAACCTTATGGCATTTGGCAGATTGAACTTCCCATTTGAGAGGCTACAGTAATTCAGTAACATTTTTAACTTTTCACTATTGTTCTTTATATCTGACAAGGGTAAAGACTGACATTTTAATAGTTGCTTTGGAATTAAGGAGAAAACCCTTCTGACGTGCCCATGCTTTTCACTGCAGATGAAGCTAAAAACAGGTGAAAGGCTTCACCTTCAGCAGATGGTTAGACAGACCTCAGCAATGGACTCAAGTTGTCCTTTGTAGAGAGCTCATCTGAAGTGGACAGAAAATACCCTTGGAGAAAGCAACTCTGCAAGTGTTGTGAGAAACATTACAAGGAAACATCAAAGAAACTTCAAACCTACTAATCATCAGTATATTTGACTGATCTACAAATCTAAGATTTTGTTCGAGCTGACTACCAACCTCTCCAAGACATTAATTTTCCCCTGGGCTAGAAAAGTACTATAAAATTTAGACTCTGAACACACTTCAAGTCCAGTTTTGCATATATTAATTCAACTTCAGAAAGGTAATCTGTAATCATACGTAGTATTTTGGACAGTGTAATAAGGAAGGGAAAACATTCTCCCTTTCAAGTATGTCTCATCCCAGGACAATGAGGCTCAAATTTCTTGAACAAGTTACCAATCTAAACACATGTAGCCCGAGGATAATACCAAACTATGGGGTAAGAAGGGTTCCCATCTGTCTGTGCGGAAAAAGAAGTCTCAGAGCTCCAGTACCAAATGGCTGCTCTCCAGGTCTATGACACCTTCAGCTTAGAGGGAAAAATACACCAAACTAACACTTCAAACCTGTAACTGTATAGACCTGTAACACACCAGAAAATAGTTTGGACCTGCATTAAACCACCAACATAAAGTGTTTCAAAAAAACCCTGAGCATACACAGTATCAGAAATGAACAACAGGCTTACTCATGATGAACCCAGCTACTCCAGGTCCTTCTAAAGCATGAAAATCCCTGAAGTTTGGTCAATCTGTTTGTGGTAACAACTTGGCTCCCATACTACACTGCATTCTCATGGTACTGTATCTAGCTTGGTCCTTGTGCTTTTGCTATTGCTTTCTCTTTAAATGAAGGTCTAAGAAATCTGTTGAACACTTATGATTTGTTTAAAATCAAGTCTTACTTTATGAGTGACTCTCATGAGCATTTTAATCTCGCAGGATTCAGACCAATGGTACACTTCAAGCCTCTTCCACAAGTAGAGGGCCTTTCTGACATGGAAAGTGATTCCTAACATGCCTGGCCAAGAAAACAGTAACAGCTACTCCTGTGATGAATAATTAAGCACTAACCAAAGTAATAAACAGAGTAATAAATAAGAGAAATAATAACAAAAGAAAATAAGTGTTGATGATTATAATCGTAGTGATGACACTTCCTACAAGAAGGATACAGAGAATTGTGCAAAAAGAAATTAGAATTTCTCAAGATCTTAATTTGTTTATTTTTCACTAATAGCATATTTGTCCGCAGCAATATACTGAGCTTTGGCAAAATACTCACATATTCTAATTTTCCAAGCTAAATAGAGGTGGGATTGGGAATACATGTGGGGGAAACGTCTAAGGACAAAAATGTGTCTACTATATCCAGGCTTGGGATCTAAAGAGAGTGCTCAGATCTGTCAAGATTACTGTAGCAGACCACCACATTCTGACGAGACTCCTGGCAGGAGAACTGCACTCTGCTTGTGAAGGATTATTTTCATTTCTTTGACACACACGCTCTACATCTCTAGCTAATTTTTTTTCAGTAGTGCTTCCTCATGATTCTATGTTTAAGATAGTAATTATTTATGTAGAGAACAAAGTACTTCCTGTTGCGTAGGAACTATCAAATTTTACAAAGTTCTGGGGGATCCTTCAGGATGAAAACCAGATTCAGTGCAAGCTATTGTTATTCTGTGTACCCCCGATAAATAACTGTTGTTTAGTCACCGTTAGCAACAAAACCCACCATGTTCAGAAAAAAATATCAGCAACTAGAAGAAAGACATGAAAGAGGACTTTGTACTAAGCTGTTTGTTGAATAAGAATAATTTATAGAGACAGCAGCTATGTATTTGTGTATTGCAAAACTGAGGAGCATAACGGGTGATACACAAGAATGGTGCATCAGAAGAGACTTGAATTTTTAATCACAGAGCCAAGCAAACCAGCATAACACAGTTGTTATTCTGAATGTACTAACAGCATGCAACCTGCAGATATTAAAAATAAACAAACAAACATAAGGGTTTATTATAGCCATCTAATTCTTAGAAGAGAACACCCAATTTGTATAAATAAAAAAATGTCTCATCAAAACAAAAATATAATTCCCAAATACAGATAGTGGTATCTCCTCTCCATCAGAAATTTTCACTGAAATATTATGAAGTGAAAAAGAATAAGAAAATCTATGATAGCAATAATCATCTAGAAAAGTAGATCAACATAAGAACCATCAGAAACATTAAAAGATTCATGTAGACTTTTTGCAGTAAGTAAACATTATTTTACATAATTTAAAACATGTTCTAAAATTGGTATTTTATTCCCACTCTCACAGCAAGGATCTGACAAACAGTTCTTGCTGTCAGTTTTGGATTGAAAGAGTAAGCAAATTGTCCTAAATACCTTTCCTGAAAATTACATTAAATGTGTTTAAAAGAAACAAAACTCTCTTGAAAGTTCTGTTCCAACTTTAAGCAATGACTGAAAAGAGCAGGCATTTTCCAGACCTTGAGATTATCACTTTTGAATAGTCTAACTTGGGAAGGAAGAAAACTCAAAATCCATAATTTTTATCCAACAGCAAAAGAAGCAGAAAGACCTATGCTTTCACACACGAAATCAAACTGTGACCTCCTCAACACAAGGTACTGAGAGTACTGAAAGTTTACACAGTTAAATCCATTGAGGGGTAAATAAAAAGACATCAGGTGATTCAGAGAGCCCATAAGTCAGCAGGCTCGTCGATATGGGGAGAGCACTCAAGGGAATCAGCACTGCATAAAACACTCCTTTTGGCTTGTTTTCATGTTCAGGACCAACCTGGAAAGGTACAGATCTCGAGTCTTCCTCAGCCAGATTGTCCCTAGGACTAATCCCCCTGCTTTTAGGACAATTTACAAGAGAGAAGGAAGACTCCGGAAGAGTCACGTAACACCACATATACATTCTGAAGAAAATAAAAAAAGTTCTGAGTTTTTTCACCTTATCAATGCTAACAGGACAGGAATTCCACCGCATAATAAATAACTGAGTCTTACAAAAATTAGCTACTCTGAAACAAGCAACTGTACCTATCTCTGCCAACAGGTGATAATACCTCTGTGTTGTATGGTGCTGCAGGAAAACATGCATGAAATAATATCACAAAAGATTATAAACACTGCAGTTTTAACTTGATGGTACTAATTAGTTCAGAAAAATTAACATATTAGAAAGCTGACTGCTACTTAAAAACTGGGTTTAAACATGACACCTGTGTGAAGCTGCCGTGATTGCAGAAGGGAACGACCCAGTTCTGGTGAGACCAGTTTTCAGTTATGCTGGACTAGATCATATTTTCTATGAGGTTTAGGCACAATTTGATTTTCCATGTGCTTCCAACTAAAGTATCCCTGGATATAAGTCACAATGAACCAATTTTCTACATAGTTGTTGGTTTCTGGAAACAATGCAGAAAAATGATGATTCAGAGGAAAGCAAAACACCAACTTTAGGTTATAAAACTCTTACAAAATGCAGGATGGATTTTTTTTTTCCCTATGTCTGCATTGCAGAGGAATCCAAAAGCATTAGATTTTAAGACCTTTGGAAAGACTTTTTGAAATATCAGTTACCGGCTACTACTAAAGGAATGATACCAGACTGATGAACCACTAGTTCAATTTGCCATGGCAAGTCCTGTGTTCCTTCAACGTGGAAATAAAGTGCATTGCAGACACACATGCACACAGATTCTCTCGGGGTTTCTTCTCCCATCACTGGACAAGGTGTTTAAGCGATAACTCGTTAACGCTTATATGAGCTCTATGTGTAAATCCTCTGCAACACTGATGGAAAAAGCAGAAGGTAGTACTTTGCAAATATTTTATCTAAAGCCTTGACACCACAAGAACTAGTCCCTTCTATGGGAGAGTACTGTTCAAGACTTCAAATTATTTTATCACTTCTTGAATTTGTCAACAAATAAATGGTTTTTTAAATTGTTCTCTTTAAGAGCATATGACTTTGGGTGAAAAGGTTTCATGCTTCCTTGATTTTCAGGAATATAATTTTTCTTCTGGTCTGCACGAAATGTAATGCAACAGAACAGAATATGATTTATTTCTAACTACTGTTGCCCAAATACACAAAAAAGAGACAAAAGACTTAATTGATGAAATATACTAAGTAGAAAATTTGTGGATTTTCAGAGAGTTTAACAACAGTGTTATTCTACTACAGCATGAAAAAAAGCAAACTGAAAAATACAAAAATTCAACAAAAACCTCAAATAACTCCAAAACAGAGTGAAGTATTTATATACAAATTGTTGACTGGAAAAAGCCTAAGTGGTGGACTTTCATTTTCTAAAGGCTGAAAATCAATCTCAAGGAATTAAAAACTAAGTTCAGCCTTGCATCATATTACGCTTATAGCGGAATCTTCCAATATAGTCTGTGCGTGTCAACTACAATAAAAAAAGCCCCAGATTTAATGTCCACATATTCTGTTTAAAACTTGCAACTCAAGCAAGCAATTGTCACGTCTTCTGTCAGGTGCTATTTTCATCAAGCTGCTTTTTGTGTTTAAATTTGAAAATCCTTTCAAACTAATCCCATCCTAGTCAGTAAATCCAACCACTCCTGTGGCAAGACAAGTCTTTATTACCTAGCTCTGTACATCGGAAGCTGAACTGCTGCAGAGCAACCGCTAATAACCTCATTATCCACTGGGGCCATGCAGATGGTATGGCACAGAATCTGCACAAGGGAAGCTTGAAATTAGTTATGAGGTTTTAAAATTGGTGTCCTGCAAAGCAAAAATTCAAACAAATTAATGAAATACTCAAATTAGCATAAATGGATGCAAGTTTGCCTTATTTATTTTTGTACTTTAGTATGACTGAAACAGAGGAGAAGAAATGCTGAAATTAATCATAAATTCCCATGAGTCACTGACTTTCAGGCGAATGAAGGCTCAGCATGGAGACTTGACCAGCCAATAATTTATTGTCCCAGATCAGACACTGCAAAACCATGTTAAATTCACCCATTATTTCTTCCATTACCTGCCACAGGACACAAAATTCACTTTATGATTCTATTTACTGACTTTCTCTCTCACATTAACTATCCAGAAGGCTTGTGTGCAACCATGCTAAGGCACGTTCTAAGTTGGTCGGTGCAACCTCTGTCTTCCCTCATTCCAACACACATAACACATTAATCGCCCTTCGGTGCATTACGGAGAGGGACAAAACCACACCCCGGTGAGCAGAGCTGATGGGACTCACCCATTATCCTGCTCAGCGCCACGTTCCTTGTGGGCGACTCGCTGAGACCTTCGATCCCGCCGTAGAGGGAGTGGGAAATCCTCCGTTCCCGGTCATCCAGCAGCGTCTCTATGGGCAGCTCAGGCCCAGAGGGGCTCCCAGGTGACTCCAGCTGCACAGAGAGAGGAAAATTAGCACCCAGGGTCCATTTAGCGGCATGGGGGAACTGTAACAACTTGCCTAAGGCCCAGACCTGTCTGGGCACCAAATGAGCTAGAACTTCTCACCCTGGACAAAGATAATTTGCAATGACAGCTCCGCTTAATGACCAACTTTCTGAGACACTTTACACTGCACCTCTCATGGTGCTCTGTCAAATTTCAAATCCTTCAGGAGAAAATTGGTGAAAAAAAGCCTTTGCATTTTGGTGTCTCTTTGTTGGATAGTTTTTTTAAACAGACAGTTTTGGCTTTTTTCGACAGTATCGGGCAGACAGCTGAGCCATCATTCCCACACTGACAGCCTGTCAGAACAAGGCCCATCAGGAGCGGGCAGCAGGAACTCCGCTTGGAATTGGGTTTCTGGTGCTTTTTGAAGTGCTGCAATTTGCTTTCAAATGTAACCATCATGGAAACCCCCAGGAAACCCCACCACACACATTAGTAACTGATACACAAACACTCATTTTGCAGTTAGGAGGGAAAAGAAAAAAAGAAGTTGGGCTTCACATTCACTTTTATTTTCTTTTTTTTTTTTTTTTTTTAATTTATGATGAGTTCTTTGCTCTGCCTTTCCTGGCCGCAGGGTGCAGAGGCCCCGCGGACTCTGTTCAGTCTGGAAGCTTTCCTGATCCCTGGCACTGCCACAGCATCCAGGCAGAGCCACAAAAACCAGAACTGGCAAAATCTGAGGTGCCCCCTCAACCCAGCCCTCCTGCCGTGGAGCTGCCAGGTCCCTGCTCACCACGACCCCAGGCACACCTCCCCAGGGCATTACGAGGCAGATGAAGTAGGTGGTGGAAGAAGCGATGGAGACGGGCTGCTTGGCCACATGCACAGAGAAGAAGACTACGCATACGGCCACCCCCCTGCCCCAGCTGCCTTCCATCAGAAGGCTCCCGGAGCAACTTCCCAGCTCAGCCCTTGTTTGCAGAAGCTGGTCATTCCTTGTTTTCCTGCATATGCCTCTCAGATTTTTCAAAGAGAGGAAAAAGCCTAGTTTTCCTCAGTGAGTCCCACACAATCAGAGCTCAAAGAAAAGCAGCACCTGTGCAAGGCAAAGAAAGAAAACAACCTGGTATCATCTAGCTGGGCTTAGCCACAGGCAACTCCACTGCCAAGGCAGCCCCCGGGAGCGAGGAGGACAAGCACCTGTGTGCTCACCGGTCAGGTCGGATGCCCAATTTGTCAGCACCCAGTTGCTTACTGCAGACATAAGAGACAACCCACACTGTCACCCAGGTCTTGCACCATCCAGCCTTCCTGCCCCTAAAGCTCTTGGTTCACCCGAGCTCCAGCACTCTGCCGGTACTCAGTAACGCTACTAAAGGAGCTTTGCCAAGACCATTAAACTCACCTAAACAGTGTGAACCGAATCCAGCTCTATTAAAAAAAAATACAAATATTAAAAAATAGATGTCTTTTGCAGGGTAATTGTATGAACTTACACATCAAAGTGCTAGCTGTTCTCACCCACACACCTCTTCGTATTGAAGTGTATAGTTAAATCTCAAGAACAATGTCCTTACACAAATCCCACAGTATATACTTTATACATATTGAAATACAGCAGGGAACAGAAAGTGCAAGATATGGAGCACACTGCAAACTCTTTGAAGCCACTGGGAACCAGGAATGCTTATTCCACAGGACCGGTCTCCAAATGAGCACAAGAAGAGCAGTTCATAGTTTCAGGAATTACAATAACAAGCAACTTGTTTGTTGGTTGTTTTTTCTTTAAACAGTTGCCCATTATTAATCACTCCACCCGCAATCCCCAGATGACTAAAAATCTGCTTCAAGGGCTACAAAGCACTCAGGGGCAGCCTCCACAGCAGAGGCTTTGAAGTCAGCCTGATGGACTAACAACTTCTGACATTTGGGCGCTGGCATACCGCCCAGTACAAGGAGGGGTGGAGGTCTGCAAAACACCGCGTTACAAAGTCGAGGAGACCACAATCGGGAGGTCTCAGAGCCTGCAAAAATTATTATTTCTGTTCAAAGCCATCATCTGTTTAATATAAATGAGATATTTAATGAAGTTCCAAATTGTAGACTTATCTCTCCCAGTTTGATAAGCACTGGGGAGATTTACTGCATCGGAGGGTCAACACAATTACAATTGGAGGCACGTCAAGCCGCAGGAGAATAATAAACTTGTGATGCAAGTGAATTAGACTCAGTAAGGTTTAAATTGTGAAATGAGGATTTGTTTTATTAGTTTTTTTAAATTGCAGATTACAACTGACAGCTTTACTGAAAAGTAAATTAAACAATATTTGTAGCCTCTGTTATAAAGGAATCCAAGGCAAATTCAAAAGAACAGAAACATTAAATTCTGAAACACTGTAAGAAAAAAAAGCACAGCAACACTGGACTGCTTGAAAGCTTAAACTTGCATGATAAAGGCATTAAATGATGAACTAACCTTTATTTCACTGCCTTTAAGTAAGGTGTGAAAATATCAAAGTGCTTTGGGATTTATTCTCCCAGTGCTATATTGATGACTTTATGTAACAAGTGTCCAGCTTTCAGTGAGCCATATCGCACAGTCCTTCTTCATGTGACAACCCATCAACTTTCAAACTCATTTGTAGTAAGGTGTCAAGAGATTTTCAGAAAGATACTGACAAGAAGAAAGCTCTGAATCAGAGAAATACATAGAAATTCACTCCTGGTAATGCAGTAAAGTATAGAGTAAATAAAAAACAGCAGGAGCGTTGCATTTAGATGGCCATGTTTTGTAAAGTGAATCATGTATTTTATAATTTTCATGGGGAAAACTATTTCCATTTCTAATTAGCATCTCAAAAGACAGCCAGCTACACAAATATTTTACAAAAGATGCAATGTCTTTTATAAAATAGACAACATTAGACAGGAACTACACAACTAGCTTTCACCATAAAAAAAATTATTTTCTTTACATTGTTAACAAAAAGTTTGTGTAAGAAAAAATACACTGAATTTGGAACCAGTGCTGTGGGCAAGACAAAGAGACCGACAGTCCAAAGCAAGATTGCAGTTCAAAAAAAATTTTGTTCTTCCTGATGCATTTCTAATAAAGAGCTTGAATTACACATTCCAGTTCCTTCCCTTAGCCGATATCAGTGCTATGCAGTATAATTTAATTTGATTAACTGATAAAGAGCAGGTAATATAAACAAACATGTATGAACCCTGACCTTCATTAAAGGCCTGACAATGCAAGTAAGCTAGGCAGCAACTGTCCCCTATACTTCTTATGAACAGCTAGCTGGCCCTAGCGGAAGCACTTCCTGGTGTGACAGTTCAGAGTCATGGACAGGCTGAGACAATCTGGAGACAATCTAGTCCAACTTCTTACTTGAAGCAAGGTCAGCAAGACAGGTTGCCCAGTGCCTTGCCCAGTTGGGTTTCAAATACATCCAAGGACAAAGACTCCAAAACCTCTCTGGGCAACCTGTGCCAGTGGTTGACCATGCTCTCAGAACATAATTTCTTCCTTATGTTTAAAGAAATTTCTTGTATTTCAGTTTGTGCCTGTTGCTTCTTGTCCTGGCATTGGGCAGCCCTGAGGAGAGTCTGCATTGGTCTTCTTAATTCCCCCCATCACGTATTTATAGGCACTGGTAAGATCCCCGAGCCTTCTCTTTTCCACGCTGAAAAGAGTTCCCTTTCTGGGTCCTAGCACTGATCAATAATAAATGATCATATTCATAAAAATGCAATAAAACTTTACATGCTACAGATGGCCTGTAGCTCCTTCTCTCTCCATTCTCTTAAAATAAAAATAGAAACAAAAAAATTTTTTTTTATTTTTTTTTTAAATAAAAAAGGTCTCTACCCTGGCCCTTTGTCATTCAGATAAGAACCAGCTGTTTGCTAAAGCACTGTCTGTACTAACCAGTGCAGCTGCTGCTTATCTAGATGATATAAGGACAACTAATGTGGTCCTTTTTACTTAAACACCACCATCCATCCTATCTGAACTTATGCACATAAATATGAAAAAAAGTTTATGCACAAGAACACTGCCAAAATATTCAAAGCATAAACAAACTTTATTTTTTTTTTTTTTTTAAGCAACAGCAATCAGACTCCCTTTTTCCTTCAGAAAGTAAATTATCCAAATACTGGCATGTAAGCATTGTGGATTTTAAAGAAGTTAGTATACAAATCTGCTATATATTACACGTCATGCAAGGTACTGAAGCTCTGACACACAGAATTATTGTCCAGGCTTTTTCCTTTCCTATCTGTGTACTGTGGCTGAGAAGTCCAAAATGCTTCAATTTCCTTTTTCAACAGAGATACTTTTACAATACTACTAGCAATATTAAATACGGTTTTCTTTGTTACCACCCAAATTGGGATCCTGCTTTAGGGACAGACTTTGCAAGATGTGAAAATGTAGGTAACTGCCAGTAAAAGGGTCAGTTTTGACTTATATGCACAATCACGGGCTAGTAAAAGTACAATGGGTACAGTGTTTCTAAGAACAATTGTTCTGACAATGTTAGAAGGCAAGCAGAAGACAAAATTGCTTTCAGAATGCTGCGAGGGAACCCGCACAGCGTTGCAAAATGTAGTTAGATGGTAGGAGCAGAAGAAAAGCAGGTAGAAATGCAAAACAGAAGACACTATGATAATACAAAATACAAAACCATGTATGTACTTTCCAAACAATTAACTTTTAAAAATATTTCTTGAGATGTTTATTGTTTGAAATTTGCATAAGTACACTGGAAGTCATGCACCCAAAAGATCAGCAGAGGCCTAAAGGCAGACTATTCATGAGTACTGTACTAGAAGCTCAGGTAAAATGTGCCACAATTAAAACAATAAAAACAACGATATGGCCAAAGAAATCAAGAGAAAAGGAAGAATTTAAGCAGCACCCTTCAGAGGATGCTCAGAATGTAAAATGTTCACTAAGGACATCAGTCATAGGAAGGTACACAGGGAATCAGTCAGACCACTTGATGGCAAGACTGGAAGGGTTACTGAGGGACAAGTCTACAGTAGGGAAGCTCAATCATGTCTTTGCCTCAGTCTTTACTGCTGAAGATATCGGAGATTTCCACACCTGACCCCATTCCTTGTAGCAAATAAGGAGAGGAGTGAGATCAGCCAGAAGAAAATACACAGGAGCACCAGACTAGATTGGTAGGTGAGAAGTTAATATGTCACCCAGGTTGGGTGGCATTCTCACAAAAGCCCTGAAGGAACTCCACCATGAAATTGCATAACTGCTGGCCAAAACGTTCCACATACTGTGACAAATGGCCATGGTGCCAGAGGACTGCTGGTTGCCTAAATAGATAGAGGCCATCTTGGGAACTACAGGCCACGCGTCTGACATCCTTCCAGATAAAATGGTGGTATTTACAATGAAGAGTAAGATGACATTGCATGATGGAAATGGGTCTATGGGGAAGGCAGATGTCCATGGGGAAATCCTGCCTCATTGGGATGATGGAGTTGCACAAGCATGGCAGTAAGCTCTCCGAGCTCTCAGGCAATGTATCGGACATGGCATATTTGCATTTTCAAAAAGCCTTTACTTGGGCTTCATATCAAAGATTTTAAACAAACTAAAGAAACTAAGTTTTCATGGGACTGGACTAAGTTTTAATTTTCTGGATTGAAATCTGGCTAAAGGATTGGAAACAAAGATCAGTCTTCAGGGTGAAAAGTCAGCTGTAGGTTCTCCCATGGATCATGGCTGAGAACAGCCCAGACTCATAAGCAGCTTTATCAATGACTGGAAGAAGGGATTGAAAAGTGAAATCACTGTGTTTGGAGAAGACACTAAAGCCCTTTTGATACTTAAATGAACGCCAGAAGGTCGTCACCAAACTAATCTAGTGAGAAAAGAAAAAAAAAAAAAAACCCACAAACCTGTTATATCAATTTCAAAGTAGGTAAAATGCATGCAGCGAAAAATGATGCTGAATGTTTTATACTTCCACACATACTGGAAAAAAAATAGATGTTTGCTTGTTTCCTTTCTTTTATAATGAAACCACTCATTTGAAAAATCTCTCTTGCTGATCTGTCTACCAGTCAATTTATTTAAACAGCTGATGAGGTCCTTATATGGTTTGGATTCACGACTGTTTCTCCGCTTCATGGTATGCTGCTTTTTCAACTCAGCAACCAGAGCAAAAATGAACAGAAAAGCAGGAAGAAATTTGGGGATCTGCAAATTATTTGCAAATCTTCATTTTGGACAGGTTTGGCAGGACATTAATTCTGTCAAAAAAAAGGGAGACAGACAAGAAAACCCCTTCAAATCTCTAATTTTGAAGAAAGTGGTGATGCTCTCTCTCTTAATGGCACACAAGTGCTGCCTGCGTAACACGAACAGAGTGCAGACGAGTAATCTGTGCCTCTAAGCTGCCCAAGTTGCAGGACTGAAAAGAGCAGGATTCCAAAAGCAACAACTACCTTTATTTTCTTGAATCAGCACATACTGCTGCCAGCTGCACGGATCTGCCTGGCAGTCATGCCTAAGTGCTGTGTATGCATCATGGCCATACAGCCAGCAGCTGTTTGCCCACACAGGCTAATCATAATAATATCACTAATGAACAGAACATGGTGCAAGGAGCTCCAGTATTTCTCTTTAAGTCTTAGGCTCCACAGTAACTAAAACAATGTCAGCTCTGTGTTAAGGATGCAAAAAAGCTGATGGCCACATCTTCTGAAATCTGAGGTGTTAAATAATGGCAATATACGAAGATCAAGTCACTCCTATTGTTATTCTTCCCCATTTTTGCCATTGCGTGCACAACTTCGGAAGTGTACCTTAAAGTCTCTCTGTGCTTATAAAGGAAAGTTGAAGAATCAACACACAATGCTGATCACAGAGGGCAATGCTGGAAGTTGAAAACACGATTTGAACAGCATATTTAACCTTTTTGAAAAGGGGGAGGGAACCTTAGATACATCCAAAGCCCAAACTAAATGTTTTTCTTACACTAATCTAACAGCATCCATCAAATATTCACTGTGTGATTTTGTCTAGAGGGGCTGAGATATTAAAACAAAGCTTTGCCAGGTTTGTAATAGTGCATCTTACAGAATTAACAATATTGCCATACTCTGTAGACGTGCGGCAAACAGGAGAAAAAACCCACATATACAGTTTTGGCCTGCAGTTCATTCATAACTACCACTCACTGCATGCTTATATCAATATTTACTACAAGATAATTCATATGAAAACCTGGATGGATTATACTCTGCCTCCTGGTGAGCCAATGAAAATTCTTTCTACAGGCAGCTACTCAGTTCAGGAAAACCACAACAGCATAAAAATGCTTTTTACCTTCTGGGAAGTTTGTGGTCTCTTTTTAGTTTACAGTTACGTAAACGCTGATGATGTAAACGATCTCCTCACTACCTCTCTGAAGACAAGGTGTTTATGTACATTTTTATTGTTATTATATTTGCTTTGGAGGCTTAGTCTACAACATGAGAACTCGTGAAGCTGTATGAGAATAATGCTGGCATGAAAAAGGAGTATCACAGGCCACTTCACAAAGTTTTAAAAGTTTCATGCTCAAGTTAAGCAGACTTCAACTTCTGAAGCCTAAGAAAGCTTTCTGAAAAAGCAACAGATCGTCTGTAGCAGATCAGAGGCAACTGTCCCTGCCTCTCTAAACCAAGGACAACAGGGGTTGACCTGTCTTCTCTTCTAGACAGCAACGAAAATACAAAATGCACATGAAAATTCTGGTCTGAAATGAAACACAGACAGAAAAATGACACTGCAGAACCACGCTGTCAAATCAATTTCTCTCCCCCCCACCCCCCAATTCTTAGGGCTGATTATGAAAATTAATATTCAAAACAAAAGAACTGTATTCATACTACTAATTTTCTTAAAATCCAATTTAAACACAATTTTACTGCAGAAAGAAATCAATTGAACAGGATCACAGAATCACAGAATGTTAGAAATTG